>NC_071472.1:20173689-20368689 GCF_028500815.1 Rissa tridactyla | reverse complement strand
TCTGTGTCACCAAACATAGTACTGTAATAGAGTTGAGCTCTAGCTAATAGTGTGTGCTATTCTGACTGTCATGCTCCATCATTGTAACTTACTGCATGAGGTCCCCAAAGTAGCCTCAAACACAGAGAGACACAAAGTCACATCAACAAAACCTAAAAGTAAGCAGAAAAGACCTTAAAATGGAAATTCTTCATTCAGTTCATGCAAGAGCAATCTGGCTGTGACTGCTGGTTATTCTGAAAACTCCAGTGAAGGAACATTTAAATGGACATGTTGCTAAAAATCCGCTAGTAAAAGTCATTCAGAAAACGTAGCCAAACTCCTAATTTTACTCATTATGTTCTTATGATTTCAGAATTGGGAGGTCAAAATGCCATTTCTTTGTTCCGGTCTGTGGGCTTGAAATACCACTGGCAAATACCAGTAATGACTGGCAAAGTACTTTCAAATAAGATATTTTCCATTACCTGGTGCTTTCCCCCTAAGGGTAAGCTGGGAGAGAGTCTCATACAGTGGTCGAAGCCTCCTTGGGCCCAGTGTTGATCCCGAGGATCCTGCTACAGATGGGGCAATGGGTGCCAAATGGAGGACTTCAGCGTCGTGAGAACAGTTTTCAAAGCTGAGAGGTAGGAAATACCAAAGATTTACAAATGTGACTGGAAAGGGGCCCTTGGTCCTGGGTGAGAAGGCTCAGTGATCCTTTCAAAGCCACTCTGCCCACTGCAAACAAAAGCTACCAAATGGCTCCAGGGTTGCTCCCAGTCCTTCCTGCTGGTCTCCTTTGTATGAAATAGCCCTGATTAAGACAGACTGTTTGAGAGAGAAAATGCGGCTGACTTCATAGTCTTTGTGACGGCAGCCAGTTGGAAAGGGACCCAAGTTTAAGCTTTTCTAGTCAATACTTGTTATACCCTAAAGCCAGGTATATAGATGAACACCTGTTTTGTGACTTTTGTTACCTTGGGTGTGAACCAGATGTTGAGTAGCTTAATCATGTTTAGATAATAGTCGTACATGCTGGGAGCTCTTGGGTTCTGTGAACGACGGAGATGCAGTTGGTGTCTGACAAAGGCAGCTAAGGAGGCATGTAAGCTTCTCCTTGTGAACCTGCTCCTGTAGGCCTCAGTTACCCTCTCTGCAAAATGAAATTAAGTCTAACAAGTGCTTTAATATTTGTTAAGGACATGAAAAGTCTGAAGATATCACATTAAAAAACTTCAAAAAGTGAGGCGCTTACCTGATAGTTAATCATTCACTAAGCGAATGAGTATTCAGCAATGTTGGTATTTGTGCACTGTTGTCTTACTGGGTCATATAGAAAGGGAACGTATGACTTTGCCTTTATGGCAAATACTTTTAAGTCTAACTCCCTCTTTTAATAGCCTGGGACTAGCTTTCTGAATTTCCAGTTGTGATTGAATTCTCCAAAGCTATTATTGCTGGAAACAAAAAGAAATTAGAGTTCTCAGTGACCATACACTGTGCTGTGCAGTCATGTAAAACATAAAAGAATAGATAACTATTTCAGAGGGAACGGAAAAACAAAAAAATGTTTGAAAACAAGTGGCCTCTTCAATTCATTAAAGGATTATGAACTTTCATCACAAAACTTATTTTTAATCAAAGACTTAATCTTTGTTGGTGGCTGCCTTCTGCTTTGCTTGCAATCTTTCTTTTTTCTTACTTGAAACATCCTCATAAAAGCAGATGTGAACGGTGGTGCTGTGGGACTTTATTCCCTGTCTTCTGCTTCCTTGCCATGGCATGGACGCTGTTCCCAACAGCACGCTAAACTTCACAGAGGTTGGATGACTTCACCGTGTCAGCCTACCTGCAGAGAAGGGGCCAGAAGAGCATTTTTCTTGGCTTATGTCCTTGGGAGAGCTAAGCTGATGGAGAAGCTCCATTGATGTGTATTTATGCCTGTACTATCGGTTGTGTCGTCATATGTAGAACAGTTTTAATTCTGCAGGACGAGCCAGATCTATACTTCTACTTATACTTCTGTGCCCCCAGCCTGTTCCCACGTGTAGTCATCCTCGTGTCAAGGCTGGGCACACTGAATAATGATAACCTCCCTAAGGTAGCTTGTCTAAAATCACAGAGAAGGTATTGCCCTCTGAAAACTGCACATCTTCTGGTGTGATTGACAGCTCACTCTAGCACCACAAATGCCATCTCTACACTGTGAAGGAGGAGCTAAGCTCAGTAGGGTGAGCAGAAACCATCTGACTTTCTCTCACCAGGAAACTAAGTTCAAAAGCCCAGTGGGTCACAGTGAACTCCCTGAGAGGGGCCTCAAAATATGCAGACAGCATCTGTGATCATATTTCATACATCTCCCCAATATACTCTCAGTAGGTTTGATGTGGGTAAAAACTAGAAAAATATCATTATACCCCACTCCTCAGTGTGGCCCCCGAACCTAGTTTCATGCACTTTATGCTACTGTAAATACTAAGAAGTGTAGTATCTAAGGCATACATGAGCGTATATATATCTATATTCAAATTTATTTCTATAAAAGCACATCTACATGTTGTATGTAGTAGATATATACATATAAGTAATTTCTCAATTTATCGTCTCCTTGAATCTTAAATTCTTATCATCTTATTTTAACATTAAACCAATAGCTTAGGAGGTTAAATAGCACCCATACAATAAAAGCTAATAAGAATGAGATCAATAGTTACTGCCATGTTTGACATCTTAAAAATGATCTTTTCGTCAGTATGCTAAACAGGTGAATATTTGCATATTAAAATAAATTTTTTCTTCCCTCTATTTGGAAGCAGCCTGATAGGATTCTGATTTTTCATTTTCTTCCCCAGAGACAGCCAGAATGATATTGTAATTTTTTTTTAAATTTTGTAATTTTGTAGCTGAACTGAATTTGTGTACTATAGGGGTGAAACAGCACAGTTTACCTACTTTCAGTCCTCATGCTGCTTCTTAGGAAGAGATATGTATGTGCTATATATTAAAAGCTATAGCCATGATGGCTATATTCAGCGGTCTCAAACTGGACAAGAAACCAGAACCTTCTCCTGGACCTGTGTGTTTAAATGTAATTACAGATAATTTCATCATTATTATTGTTATTATGACAACAATTTATTTATTCTTAATTTAGTTTCTTGATGAGTTGCTTCACTAAACTGATGAATGCTTTCATTCGTTAAAAAACCTCAAAGCTTTAATTTGCAACTGGATATTGGTAATTGATTTGCTAAATTGAAGTTTTTGTTTCAGATTTCCGAAAATATGTTGCTATGCTATGTGAACAAACTGTCTGGGATCTTCAGTATTAATCTCTCCCTGTATGAAAGATGGCAATTTCCATTCTCATCTGTGAGTGACAGTGTTTTACCAGGTGAAGTTTTTGTGTTCTTACAAACTTTGGAAGCATTTATTTTCAGTAAGTCAGACAGAGCTTGTTCAAAGGGTCAAAAAACCCCGTTTCTCACAGCATCGTGCAGACACCAGACTATTTCTAACAGTTTCTACTGGTGAAGGGGCTAAACTGACAGCTAAAGAAAAGGGATTACATCAGCATTCAGAAGAAAAAAATGCTCCATTCCTCCTAACTTCATAGTCTATGTTCAATCAACCCACAGTTAATGGAAGCCCTCCAGTGCTAAGCAATAAACAAACACAGTTGGGCAAATAGTCCAAAATCAAATCTAGTATATAAGGTGGACAATACATAGTTAGTTCCATTACAGAACTCTCCCCTGGGAACTGGAGCGGCTTCTGAGCCCGTCTCATTACGCACCAGCACCATCTGTAGCCAGCCTGAACCTTATTTGGGAATATATAAAGTACACGGAAAAAATAGAGTAGGAATCAAGAGCCAGAGAATCCTATTTCAAGTTTAAATTTTGCTTGTGAAAGATCATTTGGTTTTAGACTCAGCAAACAGTAGGCCCTCATCACTCACAATGAGCTGCGCGTGTAGCAGGGATTACTTCAGATCAGAGAGATTGAAGGTAATTGCTACTTTCCACAGGGAGATATCTAGTACTAGTGTGGTTTGAGAGATACAGTAAAGCACCATAAGCTGAAACACGTCATCCCAAAGCAAAGTAGAGCCACCTCTCATTGTTTCTCCTTTCCTTGTTTTGTTTAAAAAACATAAATAGTAAATCTAAAAGAATACATAGGAAAAGGAAGAAATTCTTTGATATGTGGCTTTAAAAGTATAAAACACCACCCACCCTGATATAGAGTGCAGGTGAATATGTGTGATGTATATGTAACAAAGATGCTACATGTTTTTCCACTAAAATTCAAACATTTTTAAGTAACTGTATGTATGTATTATTATTGTATATGGATCATGCGGGTGTTAGAATCCAGATACAAGAACATCAGAGATCAGGGTCCCTTTGCAATTGTTATTACATATGAGAGAATAAAATAAAAAACCCAGGGGTTCTCTGCCCCAGAGAACTACAGTTGAACTAAGAGCCCAAATTTATCTGTTAGTGACTTCAGCAGAATTACTCCCAGGGGATTCATTCATCCTGGGATGCACAGAGATTGCTGACGGTTGACAGCTACATTAGCTCCCTTTCTCCATTCGGTAGTTGTATACGATAAGAGAGGAACATCTTAATATAGTAAAAAGAGTTTCTTAGTATGAGTTTGTGAAAGTAAATTGTACGGTTCACTCCAAACAAATGCTACATTATTGCAGTATAGGATTATTTGGCATAGATTACACAACTAATTTAGGAATGTTTTTATGAGTTTTATAACAAACATCTTAAAGAGTGTTTTCATATACCTTTTATAAAAAAGCCACAAACTTAGAAACTGTAACTAAGGATCACATCCTTAGCTGGGCAGGACAGATCTTTGAGCTATGTGTGCATCCTTGATGACAGTAGATGGGTTTCTGTGCTTTAAAGGGTATTGTACAGCAACAATCTCCAGAGCTATTTCACTGCCACTGCAAGGTCACGCTTGTTCTTTGTCATCATTGAATGATGTCCAGCAAACTTGCTACTAGCCAACATCAAGGCTGGTGGCGCAGACAAAGCCATGAAGGATACCAGTGCATTTCACCAAAGTTCAGGAGTGTCAAGTACCCAGTTACTGGGCTTCTGCACTTTTAATAATTCCCTGTGTATCTGCTCTTAATTTGCCGTTACAGTCCAACAGAAATTACATCAATACTTACACTCCATTTTTTCTCAACAATGTTAGGTTCTTCTCCAGCATAGCTGAAGATTTTTCCAAGATAAATACAAAGCAAACGACCTTTTTGTGAAGGTTGTTTCTAAAATACCGAAACCAGCATTCACAGGATTGTTTTTGCCATATTCCTAAGTTGTCTTCACTTCTTTTCGGTTCAGACCTTGGTAGTTCAAGAATCAGAGAAATCGAAAGGATGACCAAAGAGACCAAAATAAATTTGGGTAATACTGAATCCCCTCTATGACCATGTGTGAGTGCCAGAAACTGAAGATCTACTTTGTCATCCTAGTACCTTTTGTCTTTCTTTAGTACCTTTATGGCATCTTCCAATTAAATGGATTGATTGTAATCAGTGAATGTATATTAATTTTCTTGATAACTTTGTGGAATACAGGATTTTATTTTGCCTAAAGAAATTATAATAGCCAAACCGCTAGTAAAATGTCAGAGGCACTTTAGAATTTACCTCAAGTTCTTGGCACCTATGAAGAATATGTACATTTTTTGCTATTAGGATACCATTTGGTGTTTAAAATATTCTTGCCTTTAATGAGCTAGTTATAAAACTGTGACTGATTATCAGATTGTTCTGTCTGTAAAAATTGCAAGTTCTTGATTAACTAATGAAATTCTTCTAAAAAAAATTAGCATTAACTCTTTTATGAACAAGCACATTTCATTTGTAATTCCACCTATATAATTCCAGAGTAATTGAAAGGTAACATAACATATGCATGATAACATAGATTTAAACACTATAGCAGCAGTTGTCAATTTCAACAAAAAATCCTGATATTTCGTGCGGAATTCTTCAGAATTTGTACACCTTACTCCACTGTTAAGATTATAGAGCTGGAAATAAATATAAAATTAGTACACATAAAAACGTGTAACTGTCACGAAGTCATTAATGATACAACTGTGCTAAGTTTTATCACCTGAACTTATTCAAACAAAATATGGTTTAGTAGAACCAAATACACGATCATATATATCTAGAAACAAACTCATATTACAGCATGAGGAACTGTATTTTGGTGAAGGGTGAGTGGAAAGTATTTAAAGGTCACAGTGGACAAGCAATTAAACATGAGATCCCAACAGATACTGCGGCAATGAGGGCCAGCGTAATCTTTGGATATTATAAATGAGAGTAGGATGTCAGAATGCCGTATCTACCTTTGCTGTTCATTTTTTTAAAAGATGTTGAAAATTGGAAAAGTTTCAAGAAAGGGCCATAGAAATGATTTGGGAGATGGAGAAAATGTCGTATATTGCAAGACTTTGGGCTTATCAAGAGAAGAATCTGTGTTGAAAGTGTATACATGCTTTACAAAGTGAGAGGTGCCAAGTGCCAAAGGACTCACCAGTCTGTCAGAGGAAGACATCTCAAGAACTGGTGTTCAAGAAGAATAAGCCAGATAAATTCAGACTGGAAATGAGGCATGCATTTTTATGCTGCTGATGGTTAATCACTGCAACCAACTCCAAAGCAAAATGGCAGATCCTTCCTCTCTTGATGCTATACAAAGGTCTGGATGCCATTGTGTTGCCTGCCACTTTTTAGAGGACTGTGCAGGCATAACTGGGTGAAATTAAATAACTTGTATTATACAGAATGTCAGTGGTCTCTTCTGACATAGCAAATGTCAAATAAACCTGTGAGGATACGCGAAGAGCTGGTGGTGAATGAGGAGCTGGGACAGAACTCCTTCCCTGAAAATCCCTAGTTAGCAGCTCCCCCATCCATCTCACAGCAACTCCAGCTAGCTGCCTTTGAACAGCAATAGCCCATGAATGGCAGGTAGATGGTCTGAAGACAAGCAGTATCCTGTAGAATCCGCTTTGGAAAATATTCTTATGAATTGCAAATAATAGAAATATTGGCTTTCCTTTTTAATAAGACATTAGTGCAGATGGATCCTGATCAAAAGGTTTTTAGATTGACTCTTTGAGGAATTTCAAGTTGCCTGGTTTTGCCTTTGCCTGGTAGGAAGTAGTTTCAAAGGGGATATGCTAAACAAGAGCCATCTGGAAAACTGATTCAGGCTTCTTCAATGTTTTGGTATTATCCGTCACAAAATAGATCATTTTTGCAGAACTCCTTTCAGCAAGTAATACAGATCAGTATTAAAGGAACCTTCTTATTAAATGAGTAATACTACAGGAATCTGTGGTAGACATACACTAATGGCTTTGTGGTACAGCCATTCTGGAAAGAAAGAGAAAAAAACCCTAGTAATATTCATGTTTGTAGCTTAAGTTCTGGGGTTTTTCTGTCTTTGGAAAGAGGTTTAGTTGTAAAATGTAAAATTATCAGGTGAGTTAGTAAGTAAATAATGAGCTGTTATTTTTCTGTAGTTACCTTTAATAAACATCAAAATAATTTTAACTGTTGGTGACTACTGCAAGTAGTCTATTTTTCACTGTAAATCATCCCAAAACTATGGATAAATGTTTCATTTGTCCAAAATACCCCAAAGATAGTCCTTGGCAATTACCGAGTACTGAAGTTTTGTAAGCAGTGGTTTTAGGTTGTTGTTCTGCAGTGCTAACACATTTTCTGTTCATCTCACAAACTGGTTTCATCGGGGATGCATCTGTTGTGTGTTCCAGACTCCTTTTTATCCTTGATGAGTGCAGGCGATGCTTTTGTGATACTCTACGTATAGTAGATAAGATTCTTTTCAGAGCCAGGCTTACGAAAGCCTGTTTTACAATTTGGTCCTGCTAGATCTTTCTTTCGTTATGAATTTCCGTGTTTTCCCAGACTTTGAATTTTCTGAAATATGAGATATATAAAGCATACAGTTGTGATCTCAATCGTTTTCATCATAGGAAGACCTCATCCGCCTTTACAATAAAAAAATAAACTGAGGAATAGCTGAGTTATTGAACACATTTGGAACTTAATTAATGATCAACGTCTAAAATGACTGCAATCGAGTACTTACCCCCATCAAACCACTGTCCCTCTTCATCACCCACTTAACTGACCCCGCAGTTTGGCCTCCTCTATTTATCTGCTCTGTCTGGACAGGGCCATAGAACTTGAAGAGCTATGCTAAAGCTGAGGAGCTGCTGTAATCTTTGTTATATGAATAAGTCTCTAAGGAGAAACAAATACATCTGACTGAGATAGTAGCTATGCAGACAAATTTAAAAGGGACAGAACTGTGTGAATGCGTAAGGTTCAAAATGTTTTTTCTAGAGGTAGAGGCTGAAATACTTCCAAGAAAATGCTGGGGACTTGCTGGTATGTCAGCAGCTTTCCCCTGCTCCAAGCCAAGGATGCTGCCATTGAGAGATTTTGTGCTACTAAAAGAAAATTATTTAATGAAATATTAATGCTTTACGGTGCATTTCCAGTACATTATGAACCATTAACAAATTAAAACAAAGTAGTCAATTTGAAGTAGGGCTTGTGACACGTTTCCTTTTGTTATTTGCTTGTTTATTTTCTGCTGTGGAATGTGTTGATTCATAGTTCTACTGGTCACCAGCTTAATCTGCACCAGTCTATTCTGTGACATGTCTCTGTGTATGTGAGTGTCTATATGTTCAAAAGTACTTAAAGACATTCCCATTTTCTCACTGTTGGATAGGTAAACAATGTTTGTTTATATCTAATAGTATCATTTGTTTCTTTCAGGAAAACAATACTTTTTAAAGTATTGATCAATGGTATGTGCAGGACTGCTCAGTTTTCAAAACCTTCCCTGGTATGCCATGTTTGTCCTAATCTAGTACGGGGGGAAAAAAGAGTAAGAGTCTATTTTCCACGTTTCTTTTTTCTGCTTGCTATCATTTAAAAAGCAGCTTTGAACCTTGTTCATGGCTTTCCCAGATTTTGCTGTTAGCTGCCAAGTCCCTGTCAGATTGAAATTGAAACGGCAGAAAAAAGATTTTCAACATACTTTTTCTGCAATTTTTTTCTGTCTTTCACCTCTAATGAAATGACCTTTAACTGCCCCCTCATCCTACACTAAGCAATGCTGAGTTTTATACCCTAAATTTCAACTACTTTATTAAATTAGCTACAAAATAGATATTTAAAAATGAAAACAAAAGTAATTTTAAAAGTGTATATGAAGCTTTGCAATGATTGTATTTAGATGCATTGCTGAACTTCTTACTTCAAAGAAAGATCTCTGCACTTGAGAGACCTTGCCTCTTACTCAGTGCTCATCCAAATATACATAATATTTTATTATAACAGATCATTTTAAAGCTAGCCTCATTTAGATTTTAGTATATTTTTATATATATATCTAGTTATCAGTTCATGCTTTAAATCTGTAGTCATTTGCCATGAAATAATTGCCTTGCTATTGAAAAAATGAATTGGCTTAGCTACTTCAATTCAGTGTTAGGCTCTTACATCCTAATGGAGTATACATACGAAGTGCTTATTGAAATACACAGTATGAGAAAGTCAGGCTTACCAGCTCATTCTATTTTTATACCTTATACAACGCTCAACACTTTACTCTTGATGAAATGTGCTTCAGTCCCTTGTTGCACTACCTAATGTGCCAGTATTTCTTGCTACATTAATTTTTCCTCTGTATGGTCTTTAATGGAAATGATGCTCACCAGCATAAATATCTCTAAAGATAACAGTAAAAAAATGCTTAAATAAATAACAGATGCACAAGGGAACCATGGGATAAATATACAGGAGACACAAAGCCATAATCGCATGTCTGAACTACTTGACCCATTATCGACATGTAGCAGAATACACACTAGTAATTATGTGGGTATCCCCCATGCCCACATGTTTCTGAACTGGGTCAACCTTTCTCCAACATTGTAAATATTTGTAAAGAAAGTGTGAGTTTGGAAATACTACATCCGATAAATTGTGACATGACCTATAAGATGCATGTATATAATCACCTATACACACATAACACACATGATTTTATGTGACTGTGATGCTTATCAAAGAAAATATTTAATAGGACTGGTTAGAGCCACCACACATAGCACAATTAGATACCGCAATTTTGCTCTTCAAATTCCACCAATGCATCACAACTCTGACTCTTAACATCACCTGTATTCCAGTCTGGGACATCTCAAGAAAAACTTTGATAAACGTAATTGGTGTTGTTTTTCATGTCAGTAAAAGTCTAAAAGCTTATAGAATGTGATAACAACATTTTATTTTCCTTTTCTACTTGTAAGCTAAATCAGGGCCTGTATCTTAGTTTAGACATGAAAAACAGAATAGCATGTAAGCCTAGTAAATGGTCCTCCTCAGTATCTTTTCTTAGGCAGTGCTTACTTAAAAAAAATGTAGAATATGTGTAGTGATGATGTAAGAATTTATAGAGGAACTAAAAGCAAATCTCATTCATGGCTTTGTTTAGATATGCCACTTAGCTGATAAATCTAACATGGAGCCTCTACGTTTTTTTTGGTGTTGCATTTGAAAGGCTTTCCCGATTCACTGGGTATTGCTCTCCATCATTTTAGAATCCTTTACAAGGTATTTAACTTTTTGTATTATGAAATGTCTTTGTATTAAGCTCCAAAAAGCAATAATGAAAATATAAATAATTTTTGGTAGAGCAAGTGACTCCTTGGATTGCCAAATGTGATTCCCTTGGCAGAAATCAGGCCATGAAGATTAAGTTTTTTCAATGAATAAGGATAAAATTTGGGCTTGGTTTTATTTTCCAGTCTGTATTTTTATTTGTTTGTTCTGCAGACAATGTGGTACTACTAATTTGTTAATTAGTATTAATATGTACACAAAACCTTGCAAATTAAAAATAGAACAGCTTTTGAGGTTTCAGGACAACAGGAAAAACTGAGATAAGTAAATCACCTTTCTTATCTTTTTCTCATTACTTTTGGCTATTACTGTTGTTTTTCTGCTTGGAAGATTTTTGAGGCATGCTTCAAAAAACCAAAAGGTATGAAAAATAGGAGCATGTGTGAAAACAGAAGTGAAAACATCTCCTTTTCATGGTGCAGGGGCGGTATGCACAAGCATTATGACACACAATGGTCAGAAACAAAAAGCTGGATGATGTACTAATAGTTTACTTTGATGAGGGCCTCTGCACAGTTTGGCTGCCCCAAGAGCAGTTCCAGGAAAAATTATAACCAATGAGAAATGACAAGCATTTTGCATTTAATACATTCATCTTAATCTCTATCTGTACCTTGATCATTTACTAAATTTTGCTGTGTCCTAGGCCCAACATTATTATACATGACCGAGGCTTAAAAGGGGGAAATGATATGGAGGAGTGTAGACATGCAGGCTGGGAAGGTGGCCCTCTGACTGGAGAAGGCTTCCTGTCCTCATAAAAACGATCATCCTGAGAGTTCACAGGGTAGATGAATGTTGGATCTGAGCATAACCCTTGAGCTGAGCCTAGGGTTTACCCAAAAATGTGAAAAAGCCATTGCTTGGATTCTGTACATCTTCAAGCAGTGACAGACAGTGCCTTTTTCTAAACTATTGTACCATTTTTGTCTTTTATGTACCTCCAGAGACGTTCTCAGAGGCAGCAGTGCCCATGGCCAAAAGCTGTAGCAGCTAGAGACACTTCTCCTTGCTTTTCCTTTGTTCTGTTAATGTTTTCACCTTTGGACATTTTCGTTAATTAGCATGTACTAACAAAAGCTTCTTCAGGTGGAAAACAGTAAGTTAAACTTTTGGTTAGGCCATAAGTTATAAATATAAAAATATAAATACATAAAAGTTAAATAAAGTTATACAAATATAAGTATTTGGTTAGATAGGGCATAAGAACTGGGAACCAGGGTACTGGAGATCATTTTCTTCCTGTGTCATTAATTCACAGTCAGTGTCCTTAGATTTACAAAACACCACTTCTGCTTCCATGTGAGTATAAATGGTCTTGCTGATCGTTGGCTACCTCTATGAAGCGTTGTGATGAATATAGCTAATTACAAAATAATAACTAACTAATGGTAATGTGTTTTTGAAGAATCCTAGTATAGTTTAAATATGACTTCTTTAAATCCTCATATATTACTATCCACAGGGTTCACAAGGCTAAGCAGACATTTCAATACATGGCTGGCCACTTATTATTTACTGTTCTAAAGTACGACATGTCAATGTGTGACTTAATATTATTCCTAATATCTATACTCAGATAAATTAGGTATTAATAGCCATTTGGAACCCATACTTGGTGTCGGTCAGAATATAAAGACATAAAGTAATAATTTTTAAAGTAGAAAATCTGACAAAAATTGGGTGCAAACCAGTTTCATCTTAACAGACAGAAACTTTCCATCTTGAAAATGAATTTTAAAAAACTGCATTTTAGCAGCCTTTTGAACTCGGTACCGTAGAACTGCAGAGCTTCCATGAGGCGGGCTTCAGATTCACTCCCATAACCATTGGCCTCGACACTCCCCATCCACTCCTGCCCTTTGCTACCAAGCTCTCCACAGCTTTGCTGTCTTCCCACCTCAGATTGCTAAACTCCTTCCAGCTGTCATCTGTGGGATTATCGAGTAGGTCAAGCTTTTGTAATTCAGGAGAAGTTCTGCTTTGCGATAACTCTGTCATCGCATGGCGGGGAAGAAACATCACTGGTAGCATTTATTGCTTTGCATGCATTACCCACTGAGCTCGGAATCAGTGGCACTGGCAACAAAGTTTAGAATGATATTGTCAGTATAAAAAGTAAGTAAATGTCAATCCCAGCCAGAATGTGTTAGTTGCTCTTCTAGTAAAGCGTCTCAGAACGTTTCCGGAAGATAAAGCATGTATTTTGGGTGTAACAGTTATAGTGCACAGACTTAAAGGGTTGATTCCTAAGCTTGAAGGCACAGCTGTGTTTCACATATAATGCCTAAAAGATTATGGCATTATACAATTTCTCAAAACAGAGTTTGAAATTAAAGAGACTTTTTATGGCTTTAGGTGGGAATTTTCTAGCTGTTTTATCACAGTAGTTCTTCTGTACTAAGATGTCAGTTCAGCTGGTAATTGAACTTGCTATTCCTTCAAGACTAGTTTGCTTTTTCTTATCCTGTTTTTACAATTGTACACAGTCTTCTGGCTTGTAATAGTTTTTATTTTTCTCAGAAGTGTCGGAAATTGAACTATCTGAACTGTGCAAATGTGGGAATATGATCTAGAAAAATGCTTTTAAAGAATGCCTTTAAATATTACATGGAGATCAAGGACGTAACTTTTCATTGTGCTAACCTATTGACAAACACAAGAAGCAGTAATTCATTTGTTTCCTTCTCTGTTGCTAAGATCTAAACAGGACCTGTGATTGACTGACCAGATAGGGCTTGAAAAGCATCTAATGACTATTAGTATTTTTTTGTGTTCTAATAAAACTAGGATAATTGTTTCCTCCTTATTTACTGTGGCAGAGTTATGGTGGTACTACTTCTTCTCATCTCTCATTCAAAAGGCAACTAAAAATTAGTAAAATGTGATGATTTTTTATGTTTACCTTTGTTATATTTTAATATCAACTACTTAAATTTTATTATTATATTAAATTGATGGTATGTGTATACTTTTAATTTTGAAGGCAATATGGGAAAGCATGAGGTATTTTTGAATATATTTAACATGTAATTTCACTGCCTTGGACTAACCCCATAAAATACCTTATCTCTTAGACAAATGAACTTCCCTTTGGCAGCACCTAATTACAATAACCCTATGAATATTGTTGGGGGTATTCAATGTCTAGATATAGTGAATTTGTTTCCTAAATACTCAGGAGACAGGGAAAACTGGGGCTTCTGCCCAATATAATCTGGCTGAAGGTCAGATTCATCTTCTGCCAGAAATCCTGATTGTGGAGCTTGAAAGATTTTTGATCTTTGATGTGATATTTAGACCTTTCCTGTGAGTTTGTTACCCAGACCATGGCCTCCAGTTCATCCTAAAGATTTGTTCTCAGTCTCTTTACATAGAGTGTCTCAGGCCAAAGGGTTTTAAATACTCATTGTTTGGTTTGCAGCCAGATTGAATCACCCTCCTTGGGGTAATATCCAAGACGACAATTATCTTCTTTGATCAAAGTGATCTTTCTCTAGTCTGCCTTCTTTGGAGTACTCTAACAAAATAAAAATATGTCCAGAATCAATACTTTCTTTCCTGAGCCTCCCACTTGTGACTGGGGATTTTCCTGGTCGTGGATGTGAAGTACCTGGGGCTCTGGTAGACCAAAAAACAAACGCTCTCTCAATCTGGCCTTTAGGCAGGCTCCTCAGAGCAGGACACATCGCCCACTTTGTCTGCCTTTGCGTTAAATTTACTCCTTCCCTGCCTGACTTTGTGTGGGCTCCAGCACGCCACTGACCAAGATCTGAAACTGGAAGAGTAAGTGCAGCTGTTCACAAAGTGCAGATGTTCACAATAATCTGCATTAACAAGATATGTTTTATATCTTCTCCAGACCTTTTATGGCTGCAAAATTGAATGGTTCATAGGAAAAAAAAAATATTTTCACAAGATCTACTTTTTTTAGCAAAAACCTCCTGCTGTCAGCAGCTCAGGAGTCATCTAGGAACACTGTCAGAACACCTTCTCTTGGCATCTCTACTTTAAGCAGAAAGTGCCAGGACATAGGCACCTGGAAATTAGAGAAATGTGAACAGAACACTTTTAAACCTTAAAAATGATCACTTCTAGGAATATGTAAAATTTAGGGCTAGAGCAGGAAGGATTACAGCTGTTCTGAATGTATGCCCTTTGGAAACTATTATTTTCTAAAGGTTAAAGTATTTTTGATGTACAACAGTTGCTTCATTCAGCAGCTAGCCCTAAAGTGTCTAAGTCTAGATTTGGATGATCTGTTTCTGGAAGTTTAAGGTCAAACTGGTCTTTCCAAAATCTGAAGTGAAGGTGCCCATGAATATACCAACTAAGGAAAGCTCTAGCCAAATAAGTTGTGCAAATGGCCAGGCAACGTAGGCACATTGTCAACTGAATGACTCTTCTCCATGCTAAGTACATGGCCTTCTGTAGGTCCCTCTAACTACAGAGCTCCTTCATTTCTGAAACTGGGTGGCCATGAAAACTACACTGCTGATTTAGTTACTGGCCCTGAAGCAGACAAACAAATAAAAAAAACCCAAACCAAAACAACCAAAAAATAACTCTGGAGTTTTCCTACATGCATATTGGTTATTCCAGAAAGCACTACATAACAAAAATATTGGCAGACTTAAATAAAGACAAGCAACGCTGTGCATGGGTAACTAATGCTTAATCAGATGAAAATCTATATGTCATGCATGAATTCCTAGAGAATTTATTTTAAGCAGTGTTCTGAAAATGTTGCTTGTTTAGTATGAGTGCCACAAGGAAACAGTATTTCACAAGCAATTATTGGAAAAGCTGAGATACAGTGAATGAATGGAACCTTTTAATAAAACTTCTTATTGATATAGATGGTTTTATTCAGATTTTTTTCAAATGCTAAAATCAGCTTTTCTTTAAAAATAATATAAAACATTACTTCATAATGAGCTGTCAGCTATAGTTTTACATATACTGTAATATGCTTCCTAATATTCCACAATTTCTGGCCATGCCTGGGTATATTGAAGTGCCCTTAGCTTTGCCTCAGGCCCTTAGTACCTCCAGCTGTTATATTATTGGCTGATTTACTGGGAAAATAAAGAGTAGAAATACATAAATGAACATTTTTGGTGCTACCTAATCAGCAGAAAAAAGATTATTTTCTCTTTCTGAAGCAGCAGATACTCCTTTTATAAATATGAAACATTTACGATCAGCAACAGTCTTATGAGCTGACAATATACTGTAGTCTGAATCTTTTCAGAATTACATTTCAAATGCAGTAGTAACATAATTATTAAAATGAATTTATGCCTTAAATAACCAAAATTAAATTCCATAACTGCAGTGCAAATTATTTAGGTGAATTAAACTTGGATGTCTCCCCCTGTTCAGTATTTAATTGCAGCAAATTTGAGCTGGGTCCAGCATGTGTGTGGAAAAAAAAAAAAAAAAAAGAAAGAACACATGACATGCCTCCATATCAAAATGTTTTGGTAATCATTCTGTTTAAATAGTAACATTTTATTTTTTTAAGCACTTAGATTCCTGATCTGAATCCATATTCATGGAGGTCTGCTGTAATCCACTTTACCACTTAATGTTGCAATTCAAATGTTCGGTAAGAAGCAAAGCCCTCCAGAATAAAGCATGAATATTACCGTGTGGGGCTGTAAAGAGAAGACTATTAGAATATATCACCAACACACTAGGGGACCATTTAGTGCACTGCTCTAAATACATCATTTAATTACAATGGAGACATTACTTCATGTTTCTACTGATGTAAGTATTATTAGAATTCATGATATTCGCAGGCTACTGTGGGCCATTACATTGGCCATAAGCTATTCCATAAGATTTACTACTAAAGGCCCGCAAGGGTATTTGAGCATTCATGGATTCTGTGGCAGTAGGCTTTTATCTAAGACACATAAGTGAGGGACAACCGAGTTATTATCTCTAAGAAACATAGCTTAATATTTTGGATTCTAAAGGTTAAGGTACCATAAATCCTGAATTACTCCGAGATATCACATAAAAAGACATTTTTATTTTATTTTACTCTACTCTGCCTCTTAAAATATTTTATGGTGGCAGTTTCTAGAGTTGTACCATGTTGTTTACATTCAGTCCCTGGATGCATCAAAAACACTGACACAGCATTTCCTTTAAACTGCTGTAATGGAGGCAAAACACATGCAGGGGATATTCCCCCCATTTCTGTGCTCTCATACACGGCATTCCCGGTGTGATTAGTCTGTCACCCTGATTTGATGAGAGTCATCGCAGACTTTCCTACCCCATGGAGGGCCTTGTTAGTGAACTAGTAGACAGTGTCTGGCAGGTCCTGCTGGATATAGTAGGACCACTGTGCATGAGGAAAAGTAAATACAGATCTCTGGCATTTTGAAGCAGATAGCTTGAAATTTTCAGAGATTAAACACTCTTCTGCTGAAGCTGGTAAAGTTAAAAAGAAGTGTGACGTTTTCTTCTCTAGATGAGCTATAGACCTCTAGCAGTACGTGGTGCTAGCTGGGTGTTCGAATACATTTCTTAATTATGACAGTAAACAAGCAGCTTGCATTTAACACTGGTCCTCCAAAATAATTCAGACTTCCTGTGTTATCATTAGGAGTCATTATCTAGTTTCTTTATGTACATAAACACAGCCGTACCATATCTCATGCCAATACCTCATCGCGTGTTATGAAGAAGGACGGGTCAGTTTTTCAGCAGGACCGCAGCCAGTGTCGCTGACACAGTGCGGAGCCGCCACTCAGGCTGGCTCCCTGTGCCTATGCCAGCCTTGTAGTCTCAGGCTGTGGCCGCCGATCCAGCGAGGAGCACTCAGCGTGGCGTTACCTTTCCCATCAAAGAGTGCAGCCTAAGCAGACAGGTCTATGGCGTGCAAGTTCAAACAGCAAGCAGCGATTCTTAGTACCAACCCAGACAGTTTGCCTGGTAATTCGGTCTGCATGGTCTCATGACTGGATCTTGAACTTTGTTGATTTACGTGGATAATACTGGGTGAATTATCCTTGACGAGTTTCTCTAACGTGGGAGGAGGGCCAAGAACATTTTCATAACAACCCATGCACAAATTATCTTAGAGTTCAAGGTAAGTTAAAATTGTTTTAGGAAAGCTAGAAAATCAACGCGATATCTGCTTGTAAATTCTCCAGGACAAGAAATATTCTTCTTCTCCCCACCCTGCTTTTTTCACCCTTCTAAATTCTGCTTTTATCTTGGGCCCACTGATTGCCAGAGCTGAAGAAGTAATAATTGAAAAGAGGGAGTCCTTTCCAGTTTTGTGGCTATCAGGAGGGCTGATGAGAATTTTCCCTCCAAAAGACAAGAGAGACACAGGAAGATTGGTCTTGTGCAGCGTGTACTTAAATGTTTTAAATAATCGAGTTTGGTTTTTTTTCTTGCTTTTTTAATGCAAATATAAAGTCTAGGCTTTACACTTGCTTTCTGTTAGCTTTACTTTGTGCAAACTAGTCATCCAACCTTCGTTCATTCTGTGTGTTTTAATGGCTATCTTAAAGAAATAGAGAGCTGTGTTTGTCTGAAGAATCAGTTTAGATCCAGAGAGCCAGTACTACTTTTTCATGAACAGCTTCAAATAGGAAGTCGTATCTGAGTGTATCTGTGAAGCCAGAAACTTCCCAGAAGTGTGTATTTTTTCTCAGGCTGCTCTAGAACCGGCGTGGGGTTTGGGAGTGGCAGGCTGCCCGCATCATGCCAGAAGTATGTGAAGTGCCATAGAGCAATTGCTTGGGTTGCCTTTTGTTCCAGTAGTTGAGTCCGCTGAGGACTGAAATTGATTTTCCTTATGTTAGCATGTGAAGGCTCTGCCCCTTGACCTGCTGCCGGCGAGCGTGCAGGGCACAGAAAGGCTGCAGCTTTGCAGAAGTAAGCAGCACTACGCCTCTTATCACCAGTGCATTCTTCTTCCGAAATCGTTCTCTCCCCTGTGCTTTTCCTTTCTACCCTATCCTGCTCTTTGCACTGATGCTAGATTGTCCCATAAATATTTCGTATGCCTGAAACAATATTTTTTTGTCTTGCAATAGCATAATATTTTTAAAAAGTAGCAGAAGCAGGTGATCTGTACGCATGAACCACATAATACTGTTGAGTGCAGTCAAGCACACTGCCAGCAGTTGTTAGTATGGGCCATCTACTCTACGCCATTATTTCTGTGCAGCTTAATCCCATATAAAACATCCCGCTCATGTGTCAGTTTTGCCAATGGTGATGCAATGATATGTAAAACTGGGGAAAGTCAACAGGGACTACAATTGCAAAAACAAGCTCAGCAATGACCTGTTCATACTCTTGGATAGAAAGACCACTGCTCACGCTATAAATATCTTCAGAAAGTGATGAAATACGTATTTTGCTACGTTGTTTTAGTTCCTTTTTCTCAAAAATGTTAGGTGTTGGTAATTCCTTCCCTCCTCCTCTGTTTTGGTGCTGTAGATTAACTCATCCACTGCCTCTTAGCTTATGGCCTACTGCTGGCCAGGAGACTAAACCCCACAGAAACGATGTGTCCTCCGTTGCGATTAACCCAGTTCTCCAAAATCACGTTGACTCGTGGGGTCTTTGAATCTGAATTTGTCATACTCTGTATGGGGTTTATTTTTTTAATTTTGATTCCACAAAATGTACAAATACATCTAGACTGGAATATTAAAACATACACTTGGCTTTTTGCCAGTTAGGAAGAAAACGGAGAACGTGTTAAGTCAGGAAGAATAAGCCATGTTTCAATGTCTGCTCTCAGTAGGTGGCACTCTTTCCTCTGAGTATGTGCCGAGTTAAAATCTCAGCAAGTCTGTTCCCAAGGTTCACGTTTTAACTCAGAAGCAAGAGTGAGGTCCGGCAGTTTGTGGTTGCTGAAGGCTCATAGCACTTTTTGCTAGAGGTGTGTCATTGCTTTTTTGTGTCCTTGTAGTTTTTCATACTCTTGTAATTATTATCTGTGTTTTCTCTAGTTTCAGGAAGATTTGTTACTCATAATATTCCCCACCACCACCTACAAAAAAGAATTGCCATGATGTATGTCCACCTGGAACGACTGACAAGGTCTTCACCAGAGGTGGTTGCATGTCATTAATTAGTGAAGTTATTTTCTAATCCTCTACAGGCTGTAAAATATTTTTGGTCTTTTGATAGGCTTAGAGACACCCTACAAATATAACGTTTCACTTATTTAGCTGTTCTTATTTTTTAACACTGAGGTAATAAAAGACTAGTATTTTCCCCTTCTAGAGATTTAAATGGATTTGTAACTGAAATGAAGAACTAAAGTGTATGTCTATAAGCATTGATAATTATTTGAATTTTTTTTCTTTGCTGTGCAGTGTAGAGGGTTGCCATTGCCAGTCTTATTCAGAACCATTCACAGGGAGAAATATCACGTTATAAAGCAGATGCAAGAAAAGCAGAAGAAAAATGTAGGGGGAGGGAGAGAGAGAAAAAAAAAGAGTGCAAGAACACTGTGCCACCTCTTAATGCATCTTAAATAGAAGTAAAATGTTTTTCAATAAAAAGGGCATCACGTGGACTTTATATGCCATCTCTTGACCAAGTGCAGTTCTAGGATAGAGTAATGTGAGCTCCATCCCTGTACGTGACAGAAGATGTAGATATTTGCAGAAATCAGGTGTAAAAAGCTTTGGACTGTACAGGAATATTTCACTCCAAGAGGCCCACCTTTCAGTTTGTAAAGGTAATCAGAATAGTCATGGGAACTGGTTTATTTTTTTTTATTATTATTATTCAAGGTGCAACAACTTGGCTGTATTTGTGTTCTACTCCATTAACTTTCCCCATTGGCTAAGGTACAAAAGAGGAAAGTGGGTTGAGGAAGTTAGGATTCTCCAGTGATGAGGAGAAGGCACCCAAGCAGTCAAAATAAAAGTCTTTATGTGGGGTGGGATAATAAGTAAGACGTCATCAAAGCAAATCATCATTCTGGAAACAGAGACGAGCAACTATTGAGGACCTAGGAGATAGCTCTCCCTCTCCTTCAGGTGACTACTCTAGGGGGACTTCTGGAGAGAAGTATCTAGGAATTTGGCAAAGCAGGGATCTTCAACGTTTGGAAAAGCAATGACAGGTTTGACTGAATTTTCTCTGCCCCGTGCTGACTGCTTTTCTACTTCATCCGCCTCCTTTTGTATGCAGTTCTTTCACTTTGGGTCCTATCCATACATCCCTCTGACCTTTTTGTATTCTTTCTTTGTTACTCTCATCCTGCATTTAAAAGTGTCTCCTTCTTCTCCTTCCTCAGCTGATCTTATGCCATTTGTCGCTCTCACTTTTTTCTGCTTGTTGGCTCCCCCTGCCATTACTCCCTGTCCTGTTGCTGCAAATCACTGGTGCTCAGTCTTCCTGACTCATTCCAATGGTGTTTTCCAAGCCCTTTTCTAAAAGGTATTGTTACGTGCCTGCATTGAACATGTGAGTTATGTAAGTTTTCCTTCAAGTAACCTCTAAAAGGTTGGTACGGAATCGAGTATACTTGAAAGAGCTTCTTTTTCCTCGCTTACAAGGAACTAACCATTGGTGAGCTCTGCGTGTTGTTCTGGCAACAGCTGTAAGTTTGAAGGGTGTCATCTTTTCAGAATATTTCCATCACAGAACTGGGGGAAGTCGAGGACCCCTGAAACAGCTGAACCCTAGACTCTGCTGTCATTACCAGGACAGAAATGCTAAGCCACAGAATGCACGTACCTTTTATTTGAAAGCCAACAGAGATGCTAGCTTGGTTGTACAGATACAGTTGTCCAGTGTAATCCTGGGTAGAGAAAGTAGGATGATTTAAGGGCCTTGACAGACATTTATGTTTTCTGAATTGATTTTTTCCATCTCATGTGCCTAATTTCCATTCTCTTTAACTAGAGACTAAGATACTTCTAAAGTTTAATGCAGTCTCTTACCAACCGTGGTGTCTTCTATTTACATATGTATGCAGTAAATCTGGAAATGCAAAAGGATTAGCTAGCAGACGTAGCACTAGGCTTTTGTGGTACCTTTGTGTTCATACAATCATGATAAAAAAGTCTTAGAGAGTTCTCCTAGTATTACTGTAACTTTACTTAGGAACAGGAATTGAAGCTTTAGGGAAAGAGATTATTGACCTTGTACCTGTGATGGGGGAAAGTGCAGCTCATCACGATGCAAGTTTCACTCCTCCCTCTCTCATTTTGATTGTCTTTCAGTTCTTCTCTTTTTAGGTGTTTCCTATCACATAGCCATAAATAGTGCAGTGTCTGTCTCTGGAGTCAGATTATTATATGTAGTATGTAATAACCAACGTAGAAAAACCCACTTTACATTACATTCAATAATTTCAGTAATACAAAAGATGTCCAAGAAATATTTTTTCCATGTTTTTCTGTATTCATCATATTCAAAGGAACGTATAAACTGCATAAGCAAGAATGAAAAATCACTGTCTTCAGGAGCTTAGTTTTATGGATGATCCACCCTTCTGCAGGTGGGTGTACTCTTTGCATTTGTAGCCAATTCATGTTGGGTACAAACATGCATAATAATTCTAGACAACAAAAGTGGTGCAGCATGAAAAAAAGCCATGCAGGATAAACTGCATTTCAGGGCAAAAGGACAATGCGTAAGTTTTATGCACCACTTTAGCCTTACCTTGGCCATGAATGGTGTTTTTGCATGGGGTGAATTTTTTATATATCATTAGCATAAATAGATAATAGAGTTTAATATTAAAAAAATTAAATCCTTAGACAATGTAGGATGACATAAGTCTGTTAATTGCTAGGTAATTATACCAATTTAAATCAGCTGAGAGTCTTAGCACCAAATGAAAAAGAGAAAGAAACAAAAATGCCTCTACCACAGCTCAAATAGTATCTTGAATTCTGTTAACCATAACATTTGGGGTAGAATTTTGCACCTACTAAACTTAAAAGTAGCACTATTTTATTTTCTTTTTCTTTCATTTTTATTTCAAATTGCTGATTCCTGAAGAAACAAAAGTATAAACCATATAATTGGTATTCTATTCCCCACAGAGCATAGAACTGGCCTTTGGGGGCCAGGTGAGACTATACTTTCAAATGAAGCACCAAGCAAAATGTCCACAGATGTTCTGCTGTTTCCTGTTATATAGAACAGTTACCTCTTTTCCTACTGCTAGAGCCCAGCTTATGAGCCTGCCCTCAGTAAATTAAAGGAAAAACACTTTCTTCAGATGCCATTCCTCTGTATGCACTCATGTCTCCAAGGCTTAAGATCTAACAATCCTCTAACAACTTGGCCTGGAAAGATGAATAGCTTTTAAAACATTGTGTAGATTGTATTAATTGGGAAGGGAGTAATGGGTTTAGAATAACTGGAACGGTTTTTAAACAGCTTGATTACAAGGATTATCACATACACATTGAATTAGACAAATCCAGGGAAATGAGAATAATTTCTGCCTTTCCTGGGCATGCATTTAAAGTAGAGAAATGTAGAACTAAAAGCAAATAGCACAACCTGTTTTAATCAAAGTAGTCTAGCAAGAAACAATCAATTAAAGAACAGTCTGATTCTCTGTGACATCAATGTATGAAAATCTGTTAGACGCCAGATTGTGTCTCAAGACACATATGATGAACTGAACAAAATGACCTGCTAATAGCTTTTACGGGTAATAAATGCATCATGTTATTGGTAATTCTGCAGATGGTAAATCAAGCTAATATCCAGGCTGAAACAAGCTACTTGTTAAATATACTTCAAAAATGTTCCTCCTTGTTATTCCATAATTGTATCACACAGAAAAATAAGATGATTGCTACTTATTTTTAAGCATTTTAAATTAAGATGTGTTTCAACATGCAGGCATTTTAATTTTCAAATTCTTTAGAGAGAACATTTTTCTAACTGATCTGAGCTTTTGAAGCACAGCATTTGTATTTAGATTAGCAGCCCTATATAAACTGTTATATATAAATGTTCTCAGCTTTATCATTTAACATGTATTTTGAAAGAGATTTCACAATGTCTAATGTTAATCTGAAGCTGCTATTCAGAAAGCAAGACTTTCTGTTGTACAAATGTAAGTCATTTCCAAATGTGGAATTTGTGATTCTAGATTATGAGGTGTTGCAAAATCTGAGTAAATCAATCTGTAGAAAACAAGACTTCAGACATATACACATCATATCAAAATTTAGAATATATGAAATTATTCAGTTTGTATACCTAAAAAAGACTAATTCTGTAAAGAATAGGATGAATTTATGCACCAAATCCCATATCTATCCAAGGTAGAAAAATTGTCAAAATGTTGGCTTGAAAAATATTGATGTAAATTGGATTTCCCCCAAAATATCACTCAAAAATGGCAAGCGAAAGAAAATAGGCAAAACCAAAAAACTTATTCCATCTCTTCATGCCAAGGATTTTACAGAATTGAGGAGTCCATACTTTTTGTATTATTCTCTGTCAGTTTTTAGTAATAGAAAAGTAAATTAATTTCCCAGGTAGCAATTATTTACTGCAAAAAAAAGCATCTACTAGCAATAATAAATTATATTTTTGTGGCTTTCCAATTCAGTATTTATCCACAACAAATTCGAACAGATGTTCAATGCTCAATTATTATATTATCTGTTAAAAGTGTTTTTGACAGGCTAATTCATCAGGAAACTAGAAAATGATTGGAAAGCATTAATAAAACTTGAAGGCAACACCTTAACATGTTAGATACTGCAAAACCATTCAGGCAACTGAGAGTCACAGGTAGCAAAAAGCAAATATGATGAGGGAACAAAATCAGAAAGATTTGTATTGAGGAATCTTTTGAACTCACTGCTTTTCCCAGATTCTTGTGAAAGCATGGTGGCCTTGACCCTACCTCAGTGCTTTAGTTCTTCTTCTACATTCCTGCGTCAGATCTAGACACATTAATAACATCTTTTGTTACTTACCACTTACTATATTTGTTCTAGCTACATCACTTCTCACTACCCCATACTTGAGCTAATATGTCTTGCTGGAGTTTATAATGGCTCTTCTCAACAATTTAGTATTGCCATCAAACCTGTACCACTGTTGTTAAATGCTAAATAATGATAACAGCATCAAGGCTTTGTTTAGATTTTGAAATTAATTTGCTCAGCACATTCATGATCTGTTGTGGTCATTTTCAGTGAAGACTGAAATGAAGTTACTGGTGAAGATGCTGGAGGAAAGAGATTGTTAAATCTGTTTGGGGTATTAGGATACTGAACACCCCTTTCCCAGTACAGGAGGAGGATTGTGGCTCAGAGGGAAGGAGAGACATCAATGGGATGCTCTGGCAGCAAGTGTGCTTTCTGGCAAAAAAGAGAAAATAAAAACTGGTCACCAATGTAGGCTGAGTCCTGAATCATGAGAGCCACACTCACAAACGTTTATTAACATTGATGCATCACTCAAGTTCATTCAGAGGTGGCAGAAATGCTACTTTCAAAGCATGCAGAAGTATTTATAGCAGAAACAATTGCATGTGTTTCCAGTTGTAGAAAAGGCAAAATATGATTTGAATTTTCTGATTTTGGTCAAATTGTAAATATATATAACCACAGATAAAAGATGAACCAAGACATTAATCAAAATTTCAGGGTTCAATTTTAGGGCCAGTGCTCTGTAATCTTTTTATAAATGATCTGGATGCAGGAATCGAATGTACAGTATGTAAGTTTGCTGATAATACTAAACTAGGAGGAGCTATGGACTCCCTCAAGGGTATAGAGGCCATACAGAGAGATCTGGATAGACTAGAGAGCTGGGCAATCACCAAACATATGGAATTTAACAACAGCAAGTGCAGGATTCTCTACCTGGGATGGGGCAATCCTGGTTAGATATACAAATTGGGAGACATGAGGCTGGACCAGCCCTGTGGAAAGAGATCTGGGGGTTTGAGTTGATGGCAAGTTGAATATGAGCTGACAGTGTGCCCTGGTAGCCGAAAGGACCAACCGTGTCCTGGGGTGCATCAATCACAGCATAGCTAGCTGGTCAAAGGAGCTCATTGTGCCACTCTGCACTGCACTGGTGTGGCCCCACCTTGAGTACTGTGTGCAGTTTTGGGCACCTCAATATAAGAAGGACATCAAACTATAAGAGTGTGTCCAGAGGAGGAGGGCGACAACAATGGTGAAAGACTTCAAGGGCAAGATTTACAAGGAGTGGCTGAGGTCACTTGGTTTGTTCAGGTCGGAGAAGAGAAGGCTGAGGGGTGACATCACAGCAGTCTACGACTTCCTCATGGGGGGGCAGCAGAGGGGGAGGTGCCGGACATGAGGAAATGGAATGAAGCTGCATCAGGGGAAGCTCAGATTGGGTGTTGGGAAAAGGTTCTTCACTGAGAGGGTGGTCAGTCACTGGAACAGGCTCCCCAGGGAAGTGGTCATGGCACCAGGCTTCGCAGAGTTCAAGGAGCATCTGGACAACAGTCTTAGTCATATGATTTAGTTTCAGGTAGTCCTGCAAGGAGCAGGAAATTGGACTTGATGATCCGTATGGGTCCCTTTCAACTTCAGATATTATACAATTCTAAAATAGTTAATCATTTGAGGAAATTGAGACAGAGGTTACTTTCAAAATATAAATAATTCATTGTGAGATATTGTCACATGTCTGTCTGTAAGAACAACATGACTGTGAGAAAACATCCTGTGTTTCTGTATATGCTCTCTTATGACTTTTTTTTAAAGGGTTTAGAATGTTTAGATGAAAATATAACATATTATTTACTATACGTACAAGACAAGCCAGCAGAATAGTATTACTGTTGTATGTCCTTCTAGCCAACTCATACAAAAGTTGGCTGCGATGTTGATGCTGACTTCAGTTATTTTCTTGGTGAACTGGTAAAAAATGAAGAAATTCCACATGAGTGCCTCTGCCTCCATCCTTCCCCCTTCATTCACCATCTGCTTGTTTCAAATGGGCCAACAATTCTATTTTGTATTTCCATGGAAACTGTTTTGTATATTAAAATGTGCAATAACTGAATTTCAAATTGTAATGTTAAAGTCAAGAGTTACTGGGATAGCGCTCCTCCTCAGTCATAAAAATTATATGAGAATTTCTACTCAAGATTCACTTAGTACCAACTTGGAAAGGGGTTTGGCTCTCAGCAAAATACTCCTCGTTCATAGGCATATCATCATTATCCCTTTGAGTTCTGACACAGTGCCCACTCTAAGGTGGTTTTATTATGGTAAATACTGAAAAAAATGGAGAGCAGGCAGCATGGTGAAGGCAGTGTTTTTCAGCAGAAGTCCTCTCTCCGTCATTTTTATTCAGTATAATATAGTAGTTGCCAGAGGCACTATGCAAACATATGAATTTACTGTTGCTGCCCAAAAAAGCTTAAAAAGCTTAAGAGTATTAACAACTATCATGGAAAGAACTATCTTTCCATTTTATCTGAAAATGGTAGAGTAACCTCTATGAGGTGGTTTCTAACTGAGAGTGACGTCTGGCAGTTCTCAGGCTGAAAAATATATGTAGTGAGAAAAGACACACAAAGTGAAAAGGGGTCGCTGAGAGATAACTGAGGTGTTACCTGTTGCAGGATTTGGTTCTGACCACCTATTTCCCATTTCTCCTCCATTAGGATTGTCATATGAAAGTTTGCTAGAAGCACCCATGCCTTTAAAAACTCCTTCTCCTTCCAGCCACTCACCACTTTAGGAAGGGTAGGTGACCCTAGCAGATTTTTTTCCCAGCTCATCATCTCTTTTGTTTCTTCAAGAACAAGAAAAGAAAGCATTTTGTTACTTTTTTCTTTTAAAATAACTGAAAAATTAATGTTCTGTAGTAATGATTATGAAATAATTGGGTTTATGTCTTTAAAAGTAAGAACCAGTTTTCAGCTTGTCGTAGCTGGTGTTGCAGCCCCTATGGTCATCCATATTCTGGGTACCATGGAAGTTAATAGCTTAGGAACAACTCAAAGAATGTAACATTAAAGCTTCTGTTTGCTCTCTGGATGATCAGAAGAGGGAAATCATGTGCCGTATATCTTGAGAAATTGCATTTTTTATACTAAAATTTATTTAAAATTAAGTATATGATATCAGTTTAAATATTGCTCTAAATTCTAAACTATAATCTCTTGGTAGATATTTAGTGCAAATTGAAAAAGCTTAAATGGCTTAAAAATGGCTTTGAAGCATTATGTAGCAGCAGTTATCATTTATAAATGATGGGACATTAATGGCTTCCTTCTACATTTAGCATTAGACTTTGAAGATGAAATGGAAGTCTATCACTGCAGAAATTTACAACATATATGTGTGCCTACAAGTTTACTTAGTTTAAGTATTTATTTTGAGATTCTTTATGCTTCTGTAATATTTTGAAATTCAGAACAGTACGTTTATTGTGGCAGAAAGTTTGTTATCTAGAACAAAACCCTTTTCATTTTTGTTTTAGGTTTTATTTTATTGTTGACATACCGGCTAAATTACTAGCTTGTTATTTGCTCTCCTTTCTGACATTGTGTAATCCACCCGGCTTTGGGGAAAAAACAACTTCAGCTCATGAATGAAATAGCCTTAAATTTAAGAGGAAGAGATATCTTATAGGCAAACTATCCCAGTTGAAATCCTGTGGTGTAGGAGCTTAAGTACCTGACTCCCATGCCTGTGTCAAGGATAGCAGAAACAGCTAAAAATAATGTACAGTTGCCTTAGACCTGGAATAAGTCATGATTTTAAATGATTCCATTATGGAGGAGTTATACTATGTGCTGTTTTGCTGCTGGCAAGAGTTATATGGAATAGTTTGCGTTCAATAAAAATGTGGGCAGCAAACTAGATAGGTTTAAAGAAAAATAAAAATTGTTGAGTTTTTCTAGATGAGCATATGAAAGGTTGCCAGTGTCCCTTTGCGTGCAAAAGAAAGAGAACAAAAATTTTTAAAGACAGGAAAAGAGAGAAGACGGATTTTGAACTACCAATCTTCAAAGTTATCTTGTCCAATCTGGACTGGAAGGTGATAGTATCTGTAGATTTCATGCACTAGTACAGCACAAGTCACTCCTGTTGATAAAAGGGAGTTGGTCAAAATATTTGACAAGAGCAACTGTAAATTGAGCTCTTCCAAATTCCAGATACTGTTTATTTTAAAGTCACTTAGTATTTCTGATAATCGTATGTGACATATACTGTTTGGTAATAGGAAAAATCAATCATTTCTAAGCAGCAGTCAGTCCAGATTTTCCATGATGATTAAGATGCAGTTTTTTTCTTCTAACTAAGGACAAACTTTAAGAAAGGATTCTTGGCCCTAGTGGATCTCCATGACTGGATCCTGACAGTAACAAAACCAAAATAACAACCCAAATTGTGCTTATGAGTCAGCTGTCTAGAACTTTAAACTGCGCTTAGATGTCTCTACAATTTTCCCTTTGTAGATGACTGTAGGCACAAAATTGAAAGCATAGAAAGAAGAGCACTGGATTTAGCTTTTCAAATTCATTTCAGGGCCTGGTTCAGAAAAATGCTCAAGAGCATGGCTAATTTTAGGCAGGCAAGGAATTCTTTTTTTCTCAGAGACTGTATGCATCTTTAAGGTTATATCTAAACGTAAGTACTTTGCCGAATGGATACATATAGGTAAAAGAATTTATTGAAGTCCACGAGTGAATAACATACCTACAATCATCATCTAGTAGTCAGGTGTTACCCGCTTAAGTTTATCTTTGGCGCTCGATAAAACATCTTTGTAAAAAACATTTGAGGTGAAGCCATAGGAAAGAAGGAAATGGTGGGAACGGGGATGGATATAGCTTAAAAGCCAAGATCAGTGTTAAACTTCACTGACAAATTTGACCGTTTAAGTAGCACAATTGGAAGCAAGATTAACCATTCCTTTTTCCTACCTTCGTCCAGCTGAAATGGCATCCCCCACAAGCACAAGCAAACAGAGCAGCAAAAATTAGCAAGCAAGTTAATTTTAACAAATTCCTGGACAATCCCCAGACACTCACCAATAAAGGCAATGTAAGGAGGGTTAGGACATGGCCCAAGGAAGGGGTTTTTTTCCTCCTCTTATGCCTGAAGTTATTTTGCTAGGAAATGTATCTTTCGGTGTACGGTGATTGAAACCACTCTTACACACTATGTTTTGGCCTTCCGATAAGTACAAAGTGTTACCGTGTAGAATTCACAGACCGATTCTGCCCTGCACCCTCATAATTCACAATTTGCAGTGCCTACAGATACGCAAAACCAACCTCCTACTCCCTGGACTTAAAAAATGAAAGTGAAACAGTCTTTTCCAACCACGTTTACATTCTGTTGCACATAGCTATTAAATGTCTGATGACAAAGCAAAACAGAGAAATGAAATACTTTCCTTTCTAGTGTGCTAGTATGCTGATTCTATGCTGATTCTACGCCTTTGACAGCATTTTTAAGAAAGTCAGGTTTTCCTTTCTATGTAGCTTTTTTGGTTTAACAACAACAAAAAAATCATTTGGAAACAGACATTGTCAGGCTCCTTAGAGTGGCTTTAGAAAACACTCACAGAAACCAAATCTCATCCCACACTGAACCTCTCTTTTAAGGCAATGCTGAATATTATTCTCTACCAATAACCCATATTCCCAAATAAACCCATTCCTGCCAGCTCTTGCTGCTTTATCGTAAGTTTTGCAGTATTTAATGCTGTACTTGAAGCACCAGCTTCTGGACACAAGTGATAACAAGAGAGTCTCACCTTTCATTTAAAAATGTGCATGCTTCTAGCTTTCATAGCTGTGGAGAACAGCTTGAAAACATCATCCAAGAATGACCAAAAATTCAGAAAATGAGAAAAAAATATCATTTTGTGCACATCTTCTGATTATTTTTTTTAGTATCAGGACTGGCAGTATTACAAAAATAAAATTGTAACAAATAGCTAAAGACACATCAGTTTAGAGTCTCTGTTTACCAGGAAGATGAAAACACACAAATAAAGGCGCACAGGTTAGCGTGCAGACAGCCAGCAGGGTCTAGGTATTTTTTCAGCTCTATTACAGATTATCCTGTATTGGCAGAGAGAAGTCCCGTGATTATTAAAAATGTATACTGATAAGACATAAAATTATTGCCTGATTGCTAGCATTGATGCAAAACCACTTACGCTATTCAAAATCTCCTTTCCCATCTAGCAATTAATGCTGTGCAGTAGAGGACATCTTGCAGTTCTTACAATGGAAAACAGCTTTGCCAACATTGTGTAGTGGCCTACTGTTCTTAATTACACAGCAAAGCATCCTGTTTCTCCCATGCTAAAAACAAAACAAGAGTGTGACTGCTTAGGTAAGCTTAATTAGGCTCCAGCACTAATGCTAACTTCCATATTTGAATAATTCCAACTCCTTATGCTAATTCAAAAAACATGAAATTGTAGCAGTAAAACAGCTCCACTTGTACCTTACTAGTATGTGAGATACATTTAAGCACTCTCTAAACTCTGAAACAATCTTAGACCGATTTTTTTTTATTATTATTTGAAACTGAAGCAATTTCATCAAGAATAACTCACCTTCTTCCAAGGGGAAAAGAGGAGAATTATGATAACTCATATGTCTTTGGAAGAGCTTTACCTGCTGTGATAAGCCTATTTGACTACATGGCTGCAAGAACAGTGACTTTTTGACATCAATTCCCATAAGGATATCTCTTCCAAAGATTTGGTTTTCTTTACAATTTAATTCAGTTGCCCTGTAGTAGAACTCCTGATGTCTGGATGTTGCTTCTGCAGCTTTCTTTCTCATGGCCCAGGTTTTCTTCCCCACATGACCATCGTCTAACCTGATACGGCACTGCTAATGCTGGTTGATGAGTGATAATTCTGCTCGGAAAAGCAACAAGATGATACGAGATGACTAAAGATTGTTGACACCTTTCAACTTTTAAAAAGTGGAAAAAAAACCCCAACAAGAACACATCAGTAAAATTCTGAAAACTATTAAGCCATATTTTAATAATGTGTACAAGTGCTAGACTACAGACATAAAGATATTCTTTAGTCCTTTTCTTTTCATACAGCGCTAAGTTCAGAATCACTGGAAGGGGACCTTGGTGCATTGTCCCTTCTTATCTAGGTAATTATATTTTTTTTCTTGTGGTATATATGAGAGATCTCCAGTATAAGCACACACTTCACAGTTTAAGCTTTAATGTTCCATTAATCTCTAAAAGCCAGATTTGTTTAGGCTGAGAAATATATTCCAAAAATAGCACTAAAATCAGTGAATGAAAAATACAACTACCATATATATATTTTGTATGTATCTATCATGGATTGAGGAACTACAGATATCTCAAGCCGAGCCAAAGACCTCTATCTGTTACACTTTCTGATGTTGAAGAATTTCCTATCTATGACTAGGTAGGATGAAATCAACTGAAATTGAAGTCAGTGGGAATACCTCATAACATAATATATGACTTGACATGAGTAATGGCAGCAGAATACACCCTATGGGAATTGCACAGCTAAGGATTGGCACGTTAAGCTGTAATACTCCCATTCCCCTCCCCTGTAGTATTTCCTGATCCAGACTTGTCAGTGTGCTTACAGCCTGACCTTCTGTTATTCCTTCTATTGACTCCTGGGCATTGGGTTTTTTTGGTTGGTTGTTTTTGTGGTTTTTTTTTTAACCTGAAAATTTGGTTCATGCAACATTCTGTCAGGTTATTCACCCTGAGTCTAAGTCACATATCAACTTCCTTTGGAAAGGAGAAACCTTCTGTAAGGAACTTGTGTAGCTTTTCCCTGTAGGAAAACGGGAAATTTTAAACAAATTTCTCAGTGGTTTCATAACCCTGTCGTTAAGGGAGGCAGCCATACCCTGCTTATTCAATGGTATCTTGGAAGATAATGGATGAGGATTGCAGGAATATCATAGGTTGTAGTATTCCTCTCAGATATTGAGGAGGACTAGAAACATCTTGCTATAGTAATACTGGAAAGTTATAAAGTATTTAGCTGTGGGAAAAGGTTTCCTGGCATTACATTAATACTGTATGAAAATTGCCTTCTGTTCAGTAGTTGCTGGTGTCCTGGTTTCAGCTGGGATATGGTTAATTTTCTTACTAGCAGGTATAGTGCTATGTTTTGGATTTAGGATGAGAATAATGTTGATAATACACTAAGGCTTCTAGTTGTTGCTAAGCAGTCAAGGACTTTTTCAGCTTCCCATGGAAGCTGAGAGGGAGCATAGATAGGAGAGGCTGGCCAAAGGCATATTCCATACCATAGACGTCATGCTCAGTATATAAATGGGGGTTGGCTGGGGGGCGGGGATCCACGATTGCTGCTTGGGACAGGCTGGGGAATCAATGACCAGCTGGTGAACAGTTGCATTGCATCACTTATTTTGTATATTTTTTTATCATTATTATTAGTTTCTCTTCCATTACTGTTCTATTAATTTGTCTTTATCTCAAGCCACAAGGGGTTTTTTTGTCCCTCTTCTCCCTATCTTGCTGGTGGCGGGGCAGAACGAGTGAACGGCTGCATGGTCCTAGTTGCCAGCTGGGGTTAAACCACGACAACCAGGAAAGGATTTCACTGGAAGAACAGACGGACACACGCATCCCAATTTCCTTGCCGTATAACTTTTTCCACAAACAGTGAAAGGATTATTTGGAACTGTGAGCAAATTGCAAGCCCACTCCTGTGATGTTTCTTTTCAAAGAAAGGTGCTATAGAAAGAATGAGGAACAATAAAAAATCTGCTCCAAATTTAGGTGACAGAGAAATAGTTCCTAGAGCAGCATACCAAGAATTATGCAGGAAGAGATTCATGAAACTGTGAGATGACAGAGACAGGAAAAAAGATTTCAATACGGGTTTAGACCAGACTAAATCAGGCAAGAGAGCAAAAGTTATGTAAAGATTTAAACAGCAAAATTCTTTCTTAGTTCTCTAATAGTAGGCTTCTATCCCATATGTGCCACAGATTGTGTCAGCTTCTCGGAAGTTGGAAATGCCCTGTTTTAGCCAAAGATAGTATCCTAAAAACTAATAGATGTGTCATGTATTGCTCTTCCAGTTGTAAATTCAACACCTCCTCCTACAAAATTAGTGCAATGTTTATTAGAGGAAATGAATGAAAAAAGTTTCACATCTGTTCCCAAATGTTTCTTATTTTGAAAGGGATAAAATGTTAAGTATCATTTTAATTTCCATGTCATATGAGTTTATTTTGTTTGGAATATATTGTTCTGGAAAACTGAATAATCCCCTATTAAGTTAGTGGAGAGGATTCAGTTTTTCTGCAGCCCTGTACTCCATGCTCTCTTGTTCTGAATAGAATATATAATCCTGCTTCCATTTCCTTGTGATGCTACGACTATTGATTTCATGAGAATAAACAGCAATACTTAGTCTTCATGTATCCTTCCTAAATTGCTTCTTAATGGTAAAATGATTTTTTTCCTTGTAACCTTTCCTTTATTTTGTTTTTATCCATATATGTGTGTTATACTCTCACTTACTTTGTTTTGGTTTTTTTTCCCAAAGTAGACCTCATTATGATTTAATTTGGGACTGGGCATCTACATCACTCAGATACTAGATGTTCTTTATTAAGTACATTTTTTATATCTTGCTGATCTTTCATGTGTATTGCATTTGCTATTGATGTTACTTTTTATTTTACTATTTATAGAAATAAATAGGGTTTTTCAGAGATTTTCAGAACTGTCGAGGAGTAAAACTACAGACTGTGGACCTGAGGTTTGCAATCAGCGGTTTGAGACTTTAATTTTAAATTCCTAAAGACTTTGATCACGCCCAGAGCTTTTTCAACCAAGTAACAGTACCACAGATAAACTTGCACTTCTATATTCCCCCTCCTTCCTCCCTTGAGACAGGCTCCTCAGAAGCAGAAGAAAGGCAGGTGGAAAGCAGCAAGTCTGAGTCCTTGAATCTGGCATTAATTTCAGGTATGTGCTTTCAACCAATATGCTTGAGGTAATCCGCAGTTCTCCAGGTGACACTTTTGAGGTGCCCTGTCACCACAAAACCTGTGCAGTTCTGATCTCATTTTCAGGCACGCATATACTCTGAAGAGCAGGTTAGGAAGTTTTTAGTGGCAGATATTACAATAAGATTTTTCTTAATATTACTGTCATCATCATCATCAATGTATTTGCTCTTTAGAACAGGCAGCAAAAGAAAACAATTATATTTTGGAATCCTTCATTTCTAACTTCGAAGTTTATAGTACGGCAAATGGCCAAGGAGAAAAAGCGTTTCCCCCGCCCCTGCACTCAAATGTGCTTTATTTCACATCAACCATTTGTCAGAGGTTCTGTTGAAACATTATATCCTATATCAGAACTGTCTCTTGAGAATAATTGTTTGCTTTGGGGTCTTCAAACAGTAATTCCAGGATCTCTTCAGGCAAGGTTATTTACAGAAAGACATGAGAATCATTTGGTCACTGCTGAAGCACCTGTAGCACCACTGCAGGGACGGACGGTGCTAGAATCAGCGGCTGCTTCAGGAGTCAGTAAATATAAAAACAATAATAGTCATAGTAATTTACTATCCGTAGTAAAATACTATATGAAGTGACTAGTAGTTTTTTGTGAGTAATTTATGTATTTACTAATACCTTCAAAATACAGACATTAGACATACATCTAGTATAAAAATAATGAGAGTAAACTGCCAACCCATTTGCAAAATGAGCGTGGACGTAACTATTCCTAGGGAATAAGATGCTACAGTGCGTGAGAGTATGTATGTATCAGTGGGATAATGCAAAAATTCATACAAAATTCTAACAAACATAATGGAAATATTTCTGGACAGTTAAAAACAAAATATACCCCTGGGCATAAGCACAAAGTTTTCCAGGCTACAGGCTGTATGCTGGATCTGCAGCTTCTGACTGTGCTTACTGAGTCAAATATTAAATAAACGTTTGACCAATCCATGAGCAAGTAACAGTACAACATTGCCAAACCAAAGGCATTCCCTCGCCAGCTAGAATTTTGCATCTTTTAGAGCCAGTTTCTCAAACTGAAAAAAGCAACAATGAGGTAGGTATAAGAAATCAACAAAATATATTTCTGCCACATTAAGAGGTAGATTTCAAGGTTATTTCAGAATATATCTCCCTCATTCCCAAATTCTTTCTTAGAACAAAAGGGTCATGTTGAGATGGGTCACAACTGACAAAATTGGAATAATAGGTAATACTTAATTTCACTCTTTTAATAGTCACTTGGATGTAACTGAGCCTCCAATGGCTAGACTGATTTTTATCACAATTTAAGAAGAGGAAGTCTGACTGATAGTAAAACTTGGAAGTTTTTCTGGTTAATCTCAAGACGTTTTAAAATGGATCAATTCAAAGTGCTGCATTAGAAATGGATCTTCTTCAGTATGTCTGTTCCCATCAAATCCTAAAGAAAGTAATCAAAACTGTTTAAGAAAGCTGGTTTAAACTGCTTGTTTGTCATGTTGATAGAATGAGTCCGGATCTCTTGTTCTTGTGCTATTCCATGTGGATATCAGTCATTCCCTATCCATGGAGTCCAAATTACATTCTTTCATTGGAGCTGAATCAGCTGAAATGCCTTAGTTAGGAAAGATTTTACCTTGTAAAGTGTGGGGTTCAAACATCGCAAGTGCAGAGATTTAAACAAGCTTTATTTTCCAGTTGTCTTGAACAAAGTAGAAGACTTGCCAATTAAAAAGTTTACAATGTGATACAACCTGATACATCTTCTAAATCTTAGGCTGAAGTTTAGGACACAGAAAAAAACAGGAAGGTCAGGTAGAATGACTAAACCAGTGGATTGGTTGGGTCTTCTGAAACTGCAAGGAATGTGTTTGAAAAACTATGCTCAAACTATGAAAAAATATGGTCAAAATTCCACCCTTGAATACAGTCAACTTCAGTTACATCTGTGCACATGGATCTGGAGGCAAAATTTGTCTGTAAGTCATAACTCAAACCACTGTTAAAATAGACAAATATTTCTCTAGTTTACCACACTCAAACAATTGAAATTTGCAAAAAACCCAATTAGTAAAACTCTGACACTTAAAGCCAACATCCTGGCGTTCTGCGAGATAACAAATGATGTCTTTATTCCATAACTCTACTATGATACTGCAGCTTTGGGTTGCTGCTGGAACAAATACAGTTAAATTTTAATTTAACTCAGAGGAATCTGGGCCTGTACACTACATATAACTGTTCTCTTGGGCATGCTTGGTAATAAAGCCAGGACTAATTTTGGATTCCACTTTGTGTAAAAGCTTAAATAGGAAGCCACTTACTCTATTTATTTTCTTATTCTTTGACAGTGTAATTGTTCACTGATCTTCCTAAGAAACTATCTCTGTGCAAGTCAAATGAGGGACTGAGGCCTAAAGGTCAGTAAAGTAGTACACAGGGAAATGAAAACAGTACATACATATTTCTCTTTACAGACAATTGAGAGCACATGCTTACTGTGTCCTTTTTTAAAAACATGCATAACATTTTTTTTACTAATAATCTACTTAGTAAAAATGAGTAGTAAAAATTGGCATGCCGTAATTTCAAGAAGCATGTCTCTGACTCTCCAAATTGCTCTCTAGTGTACACGGTATGTACATTTAAAATTGTTTATGGATTTTGACATGATTTTACAGGGAAGCCTAACCCTGACTTTTCATTTCTGTGATTTAAAGTCAAGAACTTTGTTGTGTAATTAAGTACAGTGGGTCACTGTGCAGTGTGGCAGTGCTGTTTTCTAGTGCGTGGAGTACTGAATCCAAACTGTAGCATTAATTGCTAGGTAGGAAAGGATATTAATATTTTGAATGGTTGTAAGTGGTTTTGCATAAATGCCAGCAATAAGGAAATGGGTTTATGTTATATTGTTATACATTTTTAATATCAGAGTGCACTCTAACCATAAAGCTTCCAACAAAAATTAAAGCACCATCTGAATCTTACTGCACAGTTCAGAAGGCTCTTTCTTAGTGTGTTACTTTCTTCCTTTTTTTTATTTGCATGAATTCTGAGTAGATTTTTTTTGCTGATGTATATGCCCACTTATTAGTGACCTAGAGCAAATTCTTCTTTCCTTGAGATTAGCTTAGCAAAAATTTGTGGTGGAGATACTCTGTGACTCTTCAGAAAAAGTGTTAATGTCTTAAACATGGACACTTCACTTCTTTTTTTTGTAAATCATACCCGAAGAGTTCACTCAGTCTCAACGGTCTTTCCCAGAAGGCTAGGTTTTCTTTGCTAGTGTGACAATGGGAAAAATTAGTCTAGATCTATAAGTGGCCAGTCCACCATTTTTATAATATGCAGATACTCTCAAATGAATGGGCAGAATATTTTCTTTTCATGTTTTATATGTTGTTGTTCACTAAACGTATCACATCTTGCAATGCTTCTTAGTATGCAGATAAACTGACCTTATGTTTAAGAATCAATGCGATCTCCTGGTCAATAATACAAAAGTTTTTTTAAATGACAGTGATATGCATCATTGTTAGTTAAGAGTTGTGATTACTTGGACTATTCCTTATCAGTAATTAAACTTAAAAAGAAATAATGAAATTGTCCTAAATTTTTCTTAGGAAATGACAGTCTGAAGATAGGCTAAGAGGCAGCCACAGATACGTCTATCTGTGACTTTGCTATAAGATTTCTGCAGGATTGCAAATGCATAGCCATTTCTTTACAAAAGTTACAGGCTAAGAAACATGTCAAAATGTTAATCAAGTAATTAGGTAGTTAAGCAAGTATTTAATCATAGATCCTGTTACCTACCGTTTACATCTTACTGGTAGTGTACCATATAGTATTATTTTGGTCTTCAGTGTTATTGTCACCAAACTTTACGAGCAGCACTTTCTGTAATAGAATAAGACATTTACCCTGCATAAGGGAGTTTAGATGGGTAGAGCATGATTGCAGAAGCCTGTCAGAGGATGGCTTTAATGAGATCCATATGGTCGCCATATGATGCTACAAAGTCTTTTACTCTATCTCTAGAATCCACAAAATTTCATATCTTAATTTTTCCTTTTGACAAATTTCTCAAGGTAAACAAATGCTTTTATCACAGTTGGCTCTAAAGGTAACAGTTTTCACGGCAAGAAAGCTTGAATATCTGATCTTACAGGTACAATAATGCCCTTGTATCATGCATGTATGTAGGTGTACCAGAGATAACGAATGTTTCTCTGCTGGTAGAATTGTATGTACAAATGTGTGGTACATAAACCTTTTAAAATATTTATATCCAATTTTATGTGTAGAATGGAACTAATAAATACATATAAATTCCTGGAAACACACCAGTGATTTAAGGCAAAAATGCATGCAAAAAAATACTTTTTGTGATTGTAGTAATGCTCACCGATCTCTGTAAAGGGTCGTGGTCTAATTGCCCAGAGAAATGCATAAGCATATAAGGAGATATTCTCTATTCCAAGGAGTTTACAGACTAAGAACTATCTCTAAAGGTAGCAGTGTAATATAACAGAAAATCATTTAAATATGTATCTGTGTATACAGGTATATATATTTATGCTTATATAAGAGAACTTACACTGTGAAATCCATACATTCACATTTTGAGATACACTGAATTCTCATCCGAGTGTAAAAATCTATATTCACACTCATGCAAATCTTGCATCTGATTTTTGAAATAAACTATAACTAATTCTTCTCGTTATGCCTCCTAATGAGCTAACATCTTGTAGGAAGAATTAAATCATTTCTTGAGTGATGTTAAGATACTTTTGCTGTTTTTAAATTAAAGTGTTTCACCTAAGTGAGATGTCACGGAAGCAGGAATAAAGATGATTTGGGGAAAAGCAAACAGGACCAGTGTGATTCTTAAAACAGCAAGGCAAAGATGATGTATTAAGAGACAAAACAGAGGTAATGTGTAGATCTGTGATAGGCCTTAAAGGTGAGAATAAGAAACGTTAATTTCTTATCTTAAATTTGTGTTTCTTCCCCTACTCTTCAATGAGGAGGTTCAAACAATCAAATAGCAACAGCTGACTTCCCTCCCTGTTTGCATATGTTGAAAAATATAGCAACATTTATTGGTACCCTCCTTTTCTTAAAAGACTTCATTATATAAGAAAAGAATCAAATGTCCAACAGAAACCACTGTTTTGATTTTACTTCTTAATCATCATCTTAATGGCATTTGTTATAGCAATTAGTTTGATAAATCACCAACTGAATTAATAAAAGGCAACAGATTTTACTAAAATCCTGAAATCATAAAACAGGATTTATCCTGTCAGGTTCGCTATTAACACACTGTATATTTATACCCTCCGTATTCTGTGAGTTCTATTTTATCTGAAAGCTTCTGCAGTGAACGCTAGATTCAGGAGTTTCACATTAGTACCTTTATCAAGACTGTTGATGATTTTGCAAAAAGGAATTTTAAAAATACAAGTTCGCATGAAAATTTTCTTCAGAATATCTAAGAATTTTCAACAGGAAAAGTATATGAATGTGTTCTTGATGAAAATATTGTATTAGCAAATTATTCTGTGTTTAACTTTGTGAACTACGTAAAGAAATACTTGATCTCTGGAGACTTTTGTAGAACTATGCCATATTCGTTAAACGAATATTTACCATCGTGATTTATTCCAGGTTCAATTCTACAAGTCTTGCACAGGTTAAAAACTATTAACTTCTGCAGAAAATCTTGTGCCAGATTGGCAAGAAAACAAAATGCACTTGGCACAAAATACCCGAACTTAGTTGTCTGACATCTCGCATGTGAGTGAGTGGCCTGATCCCAGGAACGTGGAAATACACAGCTTTTATTTCCTGGACAGTAACCTTTAGCTCAAACTCCATGGATATTCTGTTTTGTTTTGGTTTGTTTTGTTTTGTTTTTTAAATACCAAAGACTTTAAAATCCCATGAAACTCAATTCTCTGAAAATCAGCTGCATTTGCTGATATCCTTTTTTTCATCGTATTTGTTTTTCAACTGCAATATTTTAATAATAAAACCCATTTTTTCTTATTCTTAACTTTTTTTCCAGCTATTGCACCGAATTAGAAAAGTGATCTATAGTAAAGCTTCATATCATAGAAGCGTAGCTTCTGTATCAAAAAAAGGCTAAAAATGACTCTAATGAAAATGCATCAATAAATTTCAAGTCCCATCATTGCCAATTGAACAAGAATCAAGGAATGAATAGCCTGAGATTGGTTCATAAACTGTTAACATGTTGAGATCTGCATTTTCTCTTGTGTATTCCCAAACTTGTTGTGCCCTTTGGAAAAGAAAATAATTGTTTTTGACATTATTTGACTGACTTGGTTCAGGCAGGCCATAATTACAGTGTTGATCAGGTTTCCAAAGACTGCTTGAATTCAAGCAGGAATACAACATGTGGAAACATGATGGTTAATCGCAAACAGATACACTACACAGAATTTTTTTCCCCAAGTCTCATTCTATGCTTCACTGAAGTTACTTCAAATTTACAACTGTGTAAAGGTGAAAAAACATAGTAACAATGTAATTACCACTGGAAAAAGGCTGCTAGTAGCAGTGGCAGAGAAGCTCACTGCTTAAATACTATTTAAGCATACAAAAAAGTGCTTGCATATGTTTTGATCAGTACAGAATCAGTTTTCTAACTCTTAAAAAAAAAAAGCAAAACCACAGCAGAAGAAAAACAAGGCCTCTCTTCTCTTGTGAGACATTTGTCAGACTTATGAAGGCCAAGATGCAAAGCATGAAAAAAAATCTTTGGGGGAGGAGGGTTGTTCTTCATGTCTAGTCAACGTAACTTTCAGTGCCCCAACAAAATAGCAGAGGGAGAACATTTACTGAAAAACTAGGAGCGGGAATGAGGAAAAGAACCAGTAATCCAAAGAAGAGAGAGTGAAGCAGGGTTTATAATAAATAAACATCTGTCACAGTTGAAGAAGATGATGAAAATAGGATGACAGCAGGAACAGATTTAAAACCATAACTTTAAGAGATGAGGGGAAAAAATTGGATATCCAATTGCCATGATGACTCTTCAAATTGTGTTCCAGAAGCAGTAGGAGCACAGAAGAGGGTAGAGGATAAGAACCATAGGGAATAAGAACTGTATTTAATTTTGAAAAATAAAAGTAGTGGTTATACTGGCTGGGAGGCAATCAGAAATGATAAAAGTAATAGTTGGACCTTTAGGATTATAATTTACAATCTTGATGAGATCTTTAATGGCTGCTTCTGACTATCCTATTTTGTTTCCTTTGGATCCAGAGTTATGGAATAGTAACTACTTAGGTATCATCAAAAGTTAGATCAACTTATTAACACTCAATCTACTTGGCCAACCACACATGAAGGCGAAATAAAAAACAGGTCTATGCAGAAATAATCTGTATATGCTGTTGTTATTATTTGTATTATCACTATATCTGATAGCTTGATCAAAAGCCAATTATTCATTATGGCAGGTTTGTACAAACAAGATTTACAGGCAAAAAAAAAGATCAAAAGATGACTCATGTATGTGGACTTCAAGTCAAGAGGCAAAACAAAAACAATAAGGGATAATTGGTAAACCCGTAGTAGCAGTATGATCATTGCACCCCAGCTGCTGAGCTGGTCGGAGGTGTTTCTAGCAATCCTTGCTGGTGAAGGTCCCAAAAGGAAGACTTGAGATGGAGATCAAGCAGAAGCTCTTAGAAGTGTAGACTTATATCATGGACTGATCGGAGGAAGCCTGTATTTCTACAGAAAAAAAAAAAAAAAAAGAACAGATAAAGTAATGTGGATAGATCACAGAAGCTCTTGGAAATGAAGGCAAGGTACTTAAGTTTGACAACTGAATGTAATGAAGTAGGAGTTGGTGGATGGATTCATGAACGAGGTTAATGTGATGAAATAACCAGATAGGAAAAAGACGTCTATTGCAACCGTCTGAATCAGATATGGCCTATGTAGATATCTTTATATATGAATATTCTACTTTAAGGCTGTGCTCAAGTTATGGCTACAGACTTGACATTGACATGGTTTTGATTTTTTCTTGACATAGTAGTCCTGAAAACTGAAGAGTTTTCAGTCTTTCCTTTTGCTTATTTGTAATTTAAAACAACTTGAAAACACAGAAGCAATTAATTTAAAATAGAGGATTTCACCCCTGAAGAATTAAATGAAATTCAAATTCATTTATGACACATTTTTGATTGCTGATAAAGTTTTTTGATGGTTGTAGCTAAATTTTTTCTCCCAGATCCTAGTTATATGTAAGTTGATGGGAAAGAAGGGAAGAATAGCATTCCAAATAAAGCACGATCAAAGTAGGTTCTCATGAGTTAGTTTCAGTGAATGCAATTATACTTTCTTTCTGAAAAGCTCTTTAGGAATTCACCAGGCAAGATGGACTTCATACAGAACTCACAGAAATGGATCACACTTCGCATGACAGAAAATATTATCAAATGGTTTGTCAAGTGTCTTTTTCTTATATTTTTTCATTTTTCTTTATTTAAAAATTTCTTAAAGTCTTTTATCTTTTTTTCCTTCATAAGCAATTTTTACTTTTTAGGATGTAATTTTTTCTTTGGAATTCAAGATTTCTGAATTCTGTCCAATGTAATTTATATATTGTAAGTCTGTTCACTTTGATAATGAAAGAAAAAAGAGTATAAAATAAAACTTTGTTGTATTTTCTTTGATAGAAGAGCTCTTTTGATCCTTAAATTACATTGAATTTGGTTTAAGGTCATTGAAGTCAATTACATCTTTTATAAGCTAACAAACCCCGCAAAAACACACACACTTTCTTAGTACTCTTTTTAGTTTACCATAGTTAATGGTTTTGTAGATTGTGACTGAGAGATAAGTCAAATGACGCAACTATTGTTGCAAGTGCACCACTCTCTCTTCCCAGTGATATATAACTGTTATTTTTTGTGTGCATGGCTCATTTTTAGGATCCTGCCGAGTACAAGATCATAAACTAAGAAGCTTCAGTGAAATCCAAATCTCACACGTATTGTCACTGAATTTCAGCACTGCTGTGATGGACATACCTTGTGAGAATACTTTTTACTGATGAATGCAAGCATTTACATGAATTCATGTGTGCATTCTTCTGGGCTATATATTCCTTCCCCTTCCAGACTGTAGACCAAATTTCAGTAAACCTAAATGCAAGCTTTCGGGAAGCCTACCAGCAATCACAAAACCCACCATAGGATGGAGGGGCACTGTCCAGACTTCCACTGCCTCTGAAGGGCTTTCCTTTATTCTACAGTAACCACCTGCTTTGCTCTTGGTCTTCCTTCAGCGGAGACCGTTGTGTGAGTGGAGGACTTTCTGACACAAACAAGTCAAGATTAAGAGGGAACGGTATTTTTTTTATAAGCCAGCGGTAGATACAGATTTAGATTTTGGTAGTTTCTGATGTAACCTGCTAATTTCCCTTGTCATATGAAGCGTTTCTTTCTTCCAATTCCCTACTTACTCTGCGCTTTGGTTCTCTGTGTTTTTATGGAAATGCTGTATCTTTGCCCTTCCTAGTTAAGATACTCTCTTAAATGTTGCCATTTCAAAGCTCATTATATAGTTGGGAAGCAGGATACATACATAGGTGTTGAAGAACTAACTCAGCTCAGATTTATCGTACCTTTGATTGACTGGGGAAATGACTTTCAGTTGACATCTGAGCCAACAAGTTAGCTGAAATAAAATTTTGCTTAATACCTTTGCATCAATAATCTAGGCACAGCATCATTGATTGAGAAAGTCTGATCAATAGAGTATTACTGACTGCCTAACTGTAACTTTGCCAGACTTTTTTGTTAATTCTGCTGATGACCTTCGTACCACTGCTTTTCAGGTTCACCGTTTTTTCCCCTTTGAAATTCAATTTGCTCCATTTGCTATTATTTAAGGAATTTACACATCCAATTGATTTCATTCTACCTGATACAATATGAGTTTAGGATATAAAAGATTGTGCATGTTTGGGACAAAGCTTCTGCAGCCCCAAATTAGAATCTTTCTGAGAAACTTCACCTCCAAGAAGACGTAATCCATGGGAAGAAAAAAGGGGACTATAAATCATTAATTTTAACCCTGTGGATGCCATGGAATTTTTGTCTTGAGATTTACAATGTGTATAGATGATATAGCAAGTAAAAAGGGGAATGATGATCTCAAGCAGTCCCAGATGGCTATCATTCAAGACTAAGAAAAATATTACATAAATAATGAAAAAGATTCCAAATCCTAACTAATCAGTCGAATAGGAACCCTCCATTCTGTCCTTTTACATATTTTCTCTTTCAGTCCATTTTCATTGTGATTTATATTAGCCCTTGTTTCTGTCTTTGTGACGTTGTTCAAGCTACCTCCATTCACACTTTGATGGAACAAAACAACTGCTTCTTTGAAAGTTATTTAGCAATTTGGGATTGCTTCATTCAATGTCCCCTCAGGATACATAATGCTTCCCTTATGGACAGACAAGACTGAATGCAATGTCTATATGTATTTGTCTTATCTAACTACACGTTGAGCAAAATGCATCATTATTTTGCTACTACTCTGACATAAATTCTTAGGCTGGGCTATGTTTTCATAGTTATGAAGATATTAAAAGCAAAATATGGTAAAACACATCCTTTTTTTTTCTTTTGTTTTGTTTTTTTTTTTGTAACGATTGCCCTATCAACATTTTATTGCTTGTGGAACATACATACCACCTAGCTCTATATAATTTTCCAATACATGGAATTAGATCCTGTGCAAGGTGTGTGGAGCGTGTAATGCAGCACAGGGCAAGGAGGCTAGTAAACTGGTTTATTCTGGCTGCTCCCAAGTCTCCATTTAAAGCTCTTCAGAAGCCCAAGAAGGTCCGAGCAGTTAAAAAACTTCTTGTTAAAATGAGGGCAGCCTTAATGACATTATTTTTCTCCTTGATATCCTATGGAGAGTCCAACCATCATTACAAGGTTTTCCATAGTCATGGGATCTTCCCACCATTGGCTATAAGAATTTTCTGAGTGCCTTTCTACTAGCTGCATAGCACAAAATGTCTTTAATATTCTGTTTGGGCCAGAAAATACAGACCTTCCTAGTAAAAGGGTATCATATTACCCCATTAATCTGCTTGACCTTGATTTTAGAGTGAGATGAAGGCATCTGTATTCCATTTAACTGACTAAAGAAAATGTCACGTCTTGGGAGATGGCCAGATTTACCCACCTTCCCACCTAGCTGAGCACTGAGCAGGGCAAATAAATGTGAGAGTATTAATGTTTACACGATTCAGGCTTGAAGGTACATATGCTGCAGGATTGTTTAAAAGTAAATTAAGTTTGGAGAGATGCCATTCAGGTTAACATTAATATTAATGTTGGGGAAAAGGCAGTGACGTCATTGAAACTTGCTAACTGTATATAGTGTATTAGATAATGGTATTAGCTCCAAGACAACATTCATTCATACTTCATGTTAACGTATCGAAATATATGCTACTCAAACCATTTTTATTTAAGGGCTAGATAGCTGCCATAAACAAAAAATTAATAGAACCGTTATATATTAACCCATAAATAATGACATAAAAAGCCTAGTACCTTTACAAATTCTAAATATTTTGTTGATTAGTTTCTCAAAATTAATTCTATTTACCTGAAATATAGACAGAAAATTACATTCATGTAGTGTTATCCAACTTTAAAAATATTTTTTTCATAAATACTGAAATTAAAACAATCCCCTTATATGTTCAGTAATATAATCAGACCATCTTTACCATTTCATTATCCAATGAATATTAAACTGTTATTGTATGCACTCATAAGGTGAGACAACTGGTAAACATATTAAAGCTTGCCGTTCAAACAAAGTCAGAAGAAACTGAATGGTGCTAGAACTGTGAATCAACTTTAAACCTGATTAGGGAATGAAAAGCCTCCTGTTGAAAAAAGATTTAGAAGCAGATCTATAGAAAATAGGTCATTTATAAAATCCTAGGCTAAAGATGAACATATTGCTAAGACTTTGATCATTTACATGATTTTTCTTGATGTTGTACTTCATCTGTTCTTAAAAATCAGGCATCTATTTTTGATGCTAACATTCTGGTAATTTTCAGATGCTCAGGCATGTTTGCTATCTGAAGAGAAATAGAAAGCTAAAAACCACAAAACAGGTGGAAGGTTGTATCTCAAAAAGTTCCCAGATTTGCACTGTGTCTCCAGAATAGTCTGTTTCTGGATAGTGACTTTTGAAAAATTTCTCAAAATTCGGAAATACTTAAAATATTTTTTGGGGTATTGATAAGATAATAGTTTAAATGCTTTTAGTCACTGTGCTGACATTGTAAATGAAAGCATAGTAATGCCGTTTTGTTGATCATTTAATCAGTGCAAAGTATGGCCCATTTATCAAATTTTATTGTATCTACCTAATGCCTGATTAGAAATATAAATAGAATTTAGCAAGTCCTGGGGAGAGTGGATGGTGCAAGGCTCCCCTCTGTTAACGCATTATTTAAAGTGGTTTTAATTATGGAACATATTTTAGTTCTGTGTAATAGTGAAACAGTAGGGTCGGTGGCAATTCTTCTTAGCACAAATTGTTCTAAATGCTGGATTATAACTGGGTGTGATGTCTCCTGTAATGTGTTTTGTTTTGGTTTTTTTTCTGCTGTCTTGTTACCTTTTTTTACATTGAGCTTTAGGATATGCAGTATTTGAAAATCCGTACTGAAGTCAATAGGTAAATAAGACATGGACTGGTAATACCTACGATTCCAGGATCTGACTCTAATTTCTCGAAAGCTTTGCAATGCTGTTTCCTGGGCCTTCCATTTCATTAGTTATTCATCATCATAATGACTGTATTTATTATTACTGCTAAAAATAGGCAATGATGGCAGTATTTCATCTAATGGATTCACTTTGTCCCTGCTTGAAAATGTTGATCTGTCACTTACAGTAGGTTTACAAGGCTGCAATATTATCTTAGTAAAGCTGTTTGTACTTTTAATTTTCTCATAGTTGGAGTATTGTAGGCTTTTTTTTACATAGAACTACCAAAATCAGATTTCTGTTTGGCTTAACTTGGAGTAAATGTGCGTAATTTGAAGATCTGCCTCTAAATACCATTTAAGTGTAACAGATTAAAATTTTATTATCAGATACTGTGATTTTGGACCCTTGGGTTTGTTTAGTCCTCTGTTTTTTAATTAGCAGTATAAGAAAACTTTCTGGTTTCAAATAGAAATATATTCCCAAGAGGGATTAATCAGCCTCCATAGTATACCTTATAGAAAAAGGTGATGAAGCCCTTCAATTTGAGGTTTGATGGTCTGAACATGTTATTTATATATTAAAATGTACATAGCTTTTTAAAAAACCCTGTGAACAGTGAAAGGGATTGGTTAAAATGTTTGATTTAAAAAAAGGACTACTCATACAGCAAAAAAGCAATTGCTTATTCTTCTGATCTTGTCATTTCACATTTTTTCAGTAGCTCTGGAGCTAATTCTCTTCTCTTAGGCACAAGTAGCCATGTTCTGAGGACAGAAAGAGGAGATCCAGGCTGCACTTTAGAAATTAATTCATTAGAATACTGCTATGATTTAATTTTCTGAAACATCCCGAATTCTTGTAGTACCACCATACCTACCTTTGCTTCTCCCCTTCTCTGAGAGCTAGAGAGCTGTTGAAAGTCCCTAAAATTCCCTGAGCATTGAATTTGCGTCTTTATGATAGACAGCTGTGAAATAGTCTTAAAGATCAGTGTCAGGGAACATGCTAAAGAAGGAACATATTAGGGGAAAGATTCCAGTTACGTGGTTTGAGCTATATATTTATACAGCTTGAAGAAGATGTAATGAATTAAGTGGACCCTAAACAAGTCTAAACTATGCCAAGAACCCGTTTAGTCCATAGATATGTCATGCCACAAAAGGGATTTTTAACCATTGCCTAAACCTCAACTGAAATATGCAAACTGTGGAATGTCCAGCATCTTCTGGGATCCATTGGCATATCTGCTGCACAGCTTTTGCATGCTTTACCAGGGTACGGGAATGGTCAACTTAATGTGACCATTACCATATGTGACTAATACTAACCATGAATGTAATGGTTTTACAAATAGGACTATACATCTCTGCTTATTCTGCAACTTTACACAACTCATGGATCCATGAACCAGGGGTTACAGGGTCATTTCTCTATCGCTTGTGGGATGTAGATGCAAACCACCCCAAATAAATAAATAACTGGAATCAAAGAATCGTTGGCTGTCTCCTGTTATGATGTCAATGACATGATCCCCATTGTGAACCAGAAATATAACTGACATCGATAATTAACACTGGGTCACACATATCTATCTTGCATTAAAAGAGTCATCTTCAAAATGATTTTACAAGCTTTATGTTTGTGCCAAAAATATGTATCACAGATATATGAGCAATGACCATGTAGCTGGCAAAGTTTAAATCTTCAAATGCCCTTCAAAGGCATCCTGCTTTAAACTCTATGTAAGACTTTGTGCAGATCAGTTGCTATGTTCTGGAGACCACAGAGGTCCTTCAGACTACTCCAACAGAGCTCTCACTAGATTCCATGAGAATCTGGCTGTCTTGAGGACTGGAGTTGAGCCCTACTTTAAATGTACTGTTTCCCCTCAGCATAGGCAGAGGGCTTTCTTGAAGCTGGGACTGCTGGTCTGATGAAGGTTGCTACCTTTACTTGAAAATCTGAGATTCTTTTGTCCAGAGATCACACCTATAGCAAACTATCATTTCTTGCAATCATCCGTTCTGTATATTCCCATGAATAATGTTATCTGCTTCTCTTTTTGATGCATAAATGGGTCAACTGAGCTTTTATTTGCTCATGCTTGAGAGTCATAAACACATTCTAGTACCTCATGGAATAAAATGCCAAATGAAGCAAGATAAAATTTATTGGCAGTGGAACTTAGGTTCAAAAAAGAACGCCAGTATTTACAAAACTCCTGAAATGTTAAACAGGCTCATCTTTTGAATTATGCTTGTAAAAACCTATTATAGCAGGTGTTCAATATATATGTTTTTAATGAATATAAGAATACAGTAACTGAACAAGATAACTTAACTTGGTCGTCACCAAATGTTAGATACATCTTGTCCAGAAAAATGTTGTGGGAGCTTGCACTTACCCATGAATAGCTTGAAAACTCACTTCTGGATCATGAACTGCAGGTTTGTGACTTTGGGGAACTCAATTATTTGACTTATCCAGAAAAATTAACTTGTGAGACGGCCTTTATCATCAGATTTGCAACTTCTATTTTTCAGGCTATTGACTGGCTAGGGCAAGACCTGTTGACCTCAATAGCTCTTCTTTGTCCAGAATTGTCTTTGTTCAGGTTTGGAAATGTTGGACAAATAGAAGAAACGTCTAAGTCTCATTTTCAGTATATCTACACTTAGGTATATAGAGAAGTTATTGCAAGTTAAACTAGGGTATAAGCTTTAGCATTGCACTATTTCTGAGATGAATGTATGTATCTATAATGTAGTCTAAGCTAAATGGCAGATAATGTGATTTAGTTTGTCCCTCAGTATAACTATGGTGTGGGTAAAGCTGTGGAAAAGCAATTCTGAAGGAAATACCTCCCCTGGAGGGTTAGCAGTACGAAGAGAAAGTTGTATAAATTGACGCTGGCTTTCAATACTATTTCCTTTGGGATTTTCATGTGGGTTAGACGATTGCTGGTGGTTCTCTGTCTTTTACCACTTCCTCTACACCCACATGAAGAAATCTGACTGCAAAAGTATGTGTCAGGGACTTCTATGGGATAGAAGTGTAGAGCTGGAGAGGTTTATCTTTCCTTTACACTATTAGAATCTCAGTTTATTAACTCAGATTGTTGATAAATAGCTTAAATCATAGTGAAGAAAGACAATTGCTTATGTCAAAATATAAGCAGACTTCAAAAGTTTTGCAATTATTTTTTCCAGTGTATTTGATAAAATAGAGTCCAATTGTTTCTGAAAGTTTGAATACTATTATTTGTAATAATAGTAATTATTCTTTGTAATTCTTAAATACTTAATTCCTTCATTTCAAGTAATTTGTTATATACAGACATAGTGTATAGACATTATGTATGTCTCCCTCTAAAGGTAAGAGTGTTAATTTTGTTGCTGCAAGATGCAAATGCTGTGTACTAAAGTGAATGGGCTGACTGAACATACAGTAGAAGGACCGAATATACCTTCAAAGCAAAACCTCACAGGAAATGTCAACGATTAGTGGAGGAAATTCACTGATTTTTGATGGTTTAATGGATGAATGAAGAAGCCACAGAAATTTGGGGTTATTTTTCCTCTCTGCGACATTTCTGGGAGTCTGTAATGCACCCAGCGTTTGGAATGAAATTGGAAGAAATAGACTGGATGTCTGGAAGGAAAAAAGAAAACCTGGATAATTACTGTACCACAAATAAGGAAGTAACATGTAAGAGACGTCCTTTTTTAATTTCTATACAGCGAAGAGTTACAATACAGTATTATATAACATGGTTAATCCAAGGGATCCTAGCATGGGTAGTGAGAAAAGACTTTGTCTACATCTACAGGAGCAAGTAAAGCAATGCGGTAGCGATGGGCTTACAAGGTGAAACAGGTTGGACTGAAGACTCAGTGTCCGTCCTATACATTCCAGGGTGTTTGCTTTGTACTTGCCCTAGTCTGGTCACAAGGACTGAGCACCCATTAGTAGGTGGAGTACAATGCCTGAGGACCTGTAGGGCATGTTCAGGTTTGGTGTCGGTCAAACAAAATATGGTTAGAGGAACTTTGCAGTGCAAAATGTGGTCAGTAAGAATGATCAACTGATGTGCTTCAAAAGCACCCTCGTGACTAAAATGGAAGTATTTCTGCAATTGTCTCTCATGGGGGGTTGGCACCTAAAGAGGAAGCATTGCCAGTTCTTCCCAGAGAGAAGGGCTCAACAGCTGTTTAGCCTTCACAAGAGGGGCTCAATATTCTTCAGAGGGTGTGAAAAGAGACACCCAACTCATTTTTATTTTACTTTTGTTTTCAGATAAGATGATCAGCAGAGGAAAAAGCAGCAGAAATACAATAATAAAGCACTATCCCACAGTGGAACTCAAGCATTTTGAGGCTGCTTATGATCCTTCTGAGGCCTGGCTCTGAAGGAAATGGCAATGTCTGTCTTTGATATTCGGGTTCTCTCCTTTCTGTCTGCTTTGAACCTTGCTGTTTCTGAATACTTTAAGAATGAAGATACAGCAGGTTCACAAACTTAAACTGTATTGTACTTTCTGGGTTATTCTTCGCAACTTCCCAGCTCCTGTCCTTAGAGTTGATCCCCTTTTATTCCCTACTTTTTTGCCTTTGCCCTCTCTCTCACCACTTTAATTAGAAGCTTTGGTTTGGAGAGATAAAGTGATTAGAATGGAGCCCCATTTCCACAAATGACACAAACCAGGGAACCTCGATGTTCTTCAAAAGGTCCTGATGGTAAGGCAGGATTTTTTGTTGTATTTATTTTAGCTGAGTGAATAATTCCTGTGGAATAGCTTTTCTGATGAGTTTAGATTTTGTTCTTTGCTCAAGTAAGATTTGGAAGTAGAATATCATTCATTGTGGAATTGTTGTTGCAATTTGAAGCCAATTTCCAGAAAATTAAATTCTCTTTTTCTGAGTTACCTCACCTTGTCTTGAAGTGTTGCTTCCATTTGTTGAGACATAGTAACTAATCAGTTTGTGCTTCTGTTCCCTTGTAAATTATAATTTTAGCAAGAACCTTAAGCTAATATTGCCAAAAAGGAACCTGCACTTCCTTCATCAGCTTTTCCTTTGTATCTGCCCTGGCCATATCTATTTCATTGTAGGTAAACAATGTCTACATTAAACTATAGAACTAAATTTGCCACTCTTCCTTTTGGCTAATCCTTTTTAATTTTCATTTCTTCTTTTTAAAACACCTCTACCATGCTGGGACCCTTCTCATCCAGACTGTGGGATAACAGTTTTCACCCTGAGCTTTCTTTTTTGTGCAACACTGTAGGTTAGGTATGAATCAGAACTGATCTTTAAGCTCTTGCCTTGCATTTGAAGTCCTAAGTGTCCAAACCTTGGTCCAAGTCTGGTTCTTCCAACCCTTTGACTCAGTACTCTGAGCCTTTATTTCAGCACAGGGATCAGGTACTTTCTGTAGGTTACATTTCTGTAAGATGAATAAGCAAGTGGAAAGTTACAGGATGCTTTTGTTCTGGATTTTTTAAGCTTCCAATTTATAAATAATGCTTCACTTTTCCTTTGATGCTTAGTTTTCAACCTCACCGATACTCGTCTGTCACTACAAAAGCTATCAAATGCATACTCAAGCAATAAATATCTAAAGTCCTTGGTGAAATTTTAGATTAAGTATTAGAAAGGTGCTGAAGATTAGGAATAACAGTTCTACTCATGGCTATGCAAAAGACAACATAAACACATCTTTACTGATTGCTAAGAAAACTAACAACTCCCTCTTTGCCTACCTTCTTCCTCTAGACGCTCATGCAGCTTGCTGGCTGCGAACTCACAAGAGTCTGAGCTCAGTCAGTGACATGTCAATCACTTGAAGAACAGCAGCGGGCAAACACCGTTGACTGCGGAACAGTACATTACAGATTTTGAACATTTGCTCCTGCAAAAACTTTCTGCATTGACTTTCACAAGCCAGTCTCTTTCCAAGTTCACTTCTTCTTACATATGGCGCTTCTTTTATGGCTGTGGTTCCACAATCTATGTCCTGCTTCAATGCTAAGCAATACGAATTTGATTCAGGTTTCTTTCTGTTAATTACTTAGAACATGGTACAAAATTCACACCTTCGTTATGCTTTTCTTCTGGCTAAAAGAGGGCTTCACTTTCTAGTCCTGTGTTTACAGTGTGTTTGTAGTGTGTTTACAGTCTGCCTGTGGGATTCGTAATACCAGCTTTAATGCATCATTTAACCATGGCCATAGCTTTTAGGTTCATTCTAAAAAATACCAGTTGTCTTCTGTTTCCAAGCTTCAGTACAGAAGCTAGACATGCTTCTCTTCTTTTTTTAAAAAAAAACCTGCCTAGGTGTGTTTTCTGTGAGCCTCTTGGTTAGTCCAAAAGGGAATCTCCTCCTCAGCTGTATTTGGGATGTACAAACATGTGGCCTTGAAAAGTGATGACTGTGCAAGACTTCACTCTCTAGCTGTTTTCAGCAATAATTCCCCTAGGCTATGCAATATGGCACTATTGTAAGGCCTTTTCTTGGGCCAATATATTTACAGGTCTAATGAAGGAGTCCTGTCCTTGGGAAAAATTAACCTGGCAAGAAGCGACTTGTTTGTTATGTTCTGTTATAGTGGCTATGACAAATGTTAAGAGCCAGTGAAGTGTTGACAAGTTCTTAGTCATAGCTTGCTGCCTTGATTTGGTGTAATAGCGCAAGCAGAATGTCACCCTACACTTTAGCTTCTTGTTTTGCTCTGTCTATAAATATATTGCAACATTACTGATACTGGGATTGCTACCCATTAAAAAATAATGCTATAAAGGTGGCATCCAAGCCAATCTTGGCACTGCAGATTGAAAACAAATAAATGCACAGACTGAAAAATAGCCAAGTCAGTAATGGGGATAAATCACCTATAGAACAACACACGGAACAAGTAAAGTAAATAAAGTTTCCTGGCTTACTTCTTTCCCTTTCTATATAAATGCTAGGAGGACCTGATCTAGTGCAAAAGAGTAGCAAGGTACAATACCATTATCTCTAACTAATAATAATTCTTGTACTGTGTGTTTCTCTTTTTGTTTTTCCAGCTATGTCAATTGAAAATCCTACAGTTTACCTCGTGTGTGTAACAACACAAGTTAAACTGCTAGGATTACACCCATCCTCCTTATTGCCTATGGCAATCTCTTTTCCCCATTCCATTCAAAATTCAATTTAGTAAATATATTTTTGTTTGGAATACTGTCATCAACAGTGGGACTACAATTCACCCCATGGCTTACCTAGAGAAGGTCAGAGATGCTTAGCAGAGCTTAGGAATTGGAATATGCAGTTTAAGTGGCTTTTTGCCGCTGGTGTAAAATGTGCAGTGAAGATGTTACTACCCAACCACCTTGGTATCCACCCTAATCTTTTTGTTTTGTTCTGTGCATTTTGTCTGTATGCTGCTAGCCATAGCAATAGCACTCTTTTCCTTTCTATTTATGCATTTTTACAAAACTTGTATGTTGATATGTTTTACCTCTGGTATTCCTTGAGCAATACTATCATTCTTTCTCACAAGCATTTACCATGTCATAGCTCTGTCTTCTGGGATGCTTTGTTTTATTTTTGTCTCTCAAAACAACAGTTCCTTCCCCCAACAAACAATAGCGAAGACACAAGCATTTTATAATTCACTCTCTGTATACTTCACTGTCCAAAACAAAATAAATGTAGAATCTACATACAAAATGTATTCCCCCTCCATGCACCCTAAGAGCTCTTGTACAGTATTGGAAGAGTGATCAATTACTGGTATGCAGCCCCCATAATAATGAGCAAGTACTGGGACACACTCTGTCCGTTCACCCAAGATAATGATCGAGTTGTGGTATAGTAAACACATTCTGCATCCATCCATGGGATGTCATGCCTTCTTTATAATATAAAGGGAGCGATCAAATATAGAGATATACAAATACTGCCAGTACCACCCAGGCTGGAGATGATGGTGTACGCGGATCTTGATTAAATAGTCCTTAGCAGGTACATTGCTGTATCGTGCAGCTACTCAAGCAGTGTTTTCAGTAATGTGGATCAAATACTATTCTGCATAAGATTAAGCTAGAGTATTCTATTAAATGTCTTTTTTTCTGGTGATGATTTTCAAATTGGCTTTCTAACTATGCCTACTTTAATATTTTTCCCCTGTACTTACCCCAGTGTCTCACAATCTTTTATTCTGTATCTGATCGTCAAGTGTCCTGTATATAGTGCTTGCTAAAATATTTCTCTCACTTTAATTGATTGTTCATTTTGAAAGAGAAAGAGGGAAGAAGCATAAAACACACAAGCACACTGCTTCTGGTTCTCCCATTACCTTTAAAGTTTGCTTTAGGTTTTTAAAATGTATTTTCCCAGCCAAAAATATTATCATTTTAAAGGTTTTGCTTTTCTCTTTGCTAATTTTGCTGTATGTCTGCTATTTCTTTGTGGGAGATGTGAAGAGAAACTGATAGGGAAATTCCATTTAGTCTTTAAAAGACATGCTGAGTGGGTGGGTGACTTAAACATGAACTAGAAACATCATTCCTTTAGTGCTTATTCTAACTGCATGAAACTGTTGCAAGTGTGTTGACTGATTTTGATAGGAATCCAGTTTGAGCTTTAAATAAAAAGATATCATGTTCCTCAGTCTAATCTATGTCGGAACCAGTTACATTGGTCTTGCAGAAAGTCATCCTGTTGGGGTTTCTGGAAGCCCCTTTCTAGAGATCCTTCATCACTAAACAGGAATCTTGTCAGGTTAGAAAACAGGCTTTCATGAAGCTCTTCCAGCTCCCTGTTTGTTCCTCCTGTCTTGTGCCACGGCTGCAGTGAATGCAATACTTCTGAGTATTTTAAAAGTACTCAGAATTAGTCCAGCTCCACTCTGCCTGATATTAGTAAAAAATGTTAGTGCTGATTTCAGCGTGAGCTGATTTAGGCTAGGAGACTGAAAATAAAAAGTTATGACATTTTGCCAATGAAGTTTGGGGTTGAGCAAGAACTAAGGCACACAGTGGCCACTTATCTAAGCTAATTGACAGAGTTGTAATAGAGTGACCACTTTCTGTATCCATCCATGGAATATAATGCACACGGAGTTTAGTTTGGGACTTGGATTTGAAAGGAAGGTTTTTTCAAATCCCTCTAAGTGGCCTCAAAACAGGAATAGAAAAGCAGAAAGACTGAGGATTCTGAAACCCTGAGCTCTGAAGAGGAGACACGTACAAAGGATTATGATAAATAAAACAATGAATGATATAGAGAATGTAAATCAGTCTATTTCTTTGTCCTTTCTCCTAGTAAATGAGCATTTTTACAAAATGTAGAGATACGGCAGAATGTATTGCCATAAGACATCATTGAGGCCAAGAGCTCAGCAGGATCCTAAGAAAGAAACAGGCATTTACATGGATAATGAAAAAATCTACAGTTTCAGTGTTTTTTTAAATAAAGTATACAGCTCCTATTGTTTCACAGCATTAGCCAACTACTGAGAAAGGGAAGAAACTTCCCCTATGGCCAAGTTATTTTTTAATTATCCACTCTGGGATTTCTCATACTTTCCTCTAAGGCATCTTTTACTATCCTCTCCCACCACCAGTGCCACCAAAAGTGCTCTTTTTAACAAGATGGCTGCCTCCAGAGGTAGGTTCTCCAAATGCCAATTGGGATTACTCTCTTCAGTTTCAGGTGTCTTATTTATTCAGACAGGGTTGGATTCAGCAATATCTATTACAGCTAAAACCCCCAACTTTTAAATTTAGAATCAGTAAGATATTTTTATCAATGTAAAATAACGATTGTACAATTTTTGTTTTACATTTAAGGGTGTTTTCTTTTTTTTTTTTAATTTCAGAATGCTGACCTGAGCAAAAATGGCTGTGATTGTCTTTTTCAACACTGGTAGGTCTGAAAGAATTAAAGAACCACTTTCTTAACTCTTCATTTCTTATCTATGTATAAAAAATCTAAATAACTGTAGCTATCTGTTTCTTGAAACAAATAATTCAGTGCTTGCTTCTCAAAAGACATCAGAGAAGCTCGGTGCCAGTATTCAGACCTTCATGAGCAACCTTTTGGTAGCAAACCTATTTGTGAGATAGCTTCCCACAAAAGGAAAGAGAGAGTTTCAGAAGAAAAATGTTTTCAGTTTGAAGCTTTCACAAGGTGTATTAAAAACAAAGGGAGGAAAAAAGTGATTTCTAAATACTTTGCCAGTATCTTAATATGTATTCTTTAAAGAAATCTAATGGAAATTCTAGACTATATGTACGTTTTACAAACATTTAAACGAATGTCTGTGTCTAATCTCAAGTGCATTTGATTAAAAATAGGACAATTTTGATGTTCCATGTTCAATTATTAAGCAAAAATATTCAGTTATCAGATAGTTAATTAAGTGGAACTGACTGTATTCATTAAAATATTTGTTCCAAACAAATGTATTTAACATTCAGATATTATGCAGAATAGGTGACAATTGCATATCTCCATGGAGATCAATAATGGGATTCAGATCATTGTGTAAAGAGTCTGCAAGTTTAATGCAGAGAGAATGTCATTATTATTTCTCTCTTAATGATGGTCATTATGCGCAAACACTGATTGAATTCCATTTGTTACCTGCATTTGAGCTGAGAGGAATAATTACAATTTAAGTGTCTCCATTAAAATTCATAAAAGAATATGAATGCAAAAATTATACTTGAAACTGACAAAATATACTTTGAGGATATAAATTGTGTTTTCTGATAGGCCTCTTAAAAGTATTAAAAATAGCTTCATTTTAATAAGATGGCATATAAAGATCATGCATTATCATCACCTTTATGTTAATTCTCATAATACATGACTAATACTAAAAAGTGAAGAAATTAACTTTTAAAAGTAGAAATTAATGAAACAATAGACTACTTGTCATACAGCCTACTGGAATGGATACCTCTATATTTGGGTTATAGTCACCCATCTTCATAATACACAGTTAACTCATCAGATGCTGTATATTGTGAAGATTACCCTGCCACGTTTTCTATGACATGTTTCAATATGGTTTTTTGCTAATTAAATTGGATATTATTAGTGCAACCATTTATTCAGGAAAACCTTCTACGTGTGCTATGATTTACTGCATCGCACTGACTGCTCATTGTACCATGAGAGTGATTCAAGTGCTTACTACAAGTACTGAAGGGCCTGATCCAGGACGGTGCTCAGCCTTTCAATAGTTCTTTGTGCCTCTTGACTTCTTACTGAGGTGCTTAGTCCTTTATAGGATTGGATCCTTAAGCTATAATTATTAATAGCAGCAATACTCCTGAGAGACTGCCTGATGACATATCTCCCGAAACAGTAAATGATAGCAGAAGACACTTCTTGCCATCTTTACATACTGTCTAAGAGATGACAGACTGGCTGGTGGGAGTAAGGTCTCTTTGTTAAGGGGTATGTTAGTGTGAAACACTTCTACCCATTATATTTTCCTGAGTAAATGCGTAGGATCCTTCTGATGGGACCTTCAAATGGTTGTTTTCATTTTTACCAATGCTTTGTTGAGTATAGGCACAGCTATTTTAGGTAAGTTTATTGAATACATTCAGGCAAGTTGTTCTGGGTGATCTTTTCATACGTGCAGTTCACTTTCTGGGATGAGCAGGTGATCTCTGGCTATTGGCGTTAGGACCGAATTTTGCCTTCTTTTGCTCTGGGTGGTTGTGGTGGGGACTCAAGATGCCTTTTGGCAGGGCACATACACGTTGTCACAGTATTATTTAGGTTGACAGCAGAAATCTGTTAATTAGATTATATGTGGATGTTCTGTCTTCCTGATTATTTGTCAGAGTTAAGACAGGAAGTCTTAAAAATAGTTGAAAAACCTTCACAAAGACAAAATACTCTGCTCAAAAAGAACAAAAAAAAAATTAAACCAAAGAAAAAGCCAGGATATTTACAGCATTTCAACTTGTATTTTTTCCCTCTAATCTTTATCTGGCATTTTACTATTAAAATTAAAAAGGAGAGTCTAGAGTTTTATAACTATTTAACACTTGGTTAAACACTATTTAAGTATCTGTCACCAGGCAAATGTTTCCCTATTAAGCGAAATTTATGCTAAAATGGTTCTGATTAAGAAGTAGTCATTGCCATTTACAGTTGGTAGACTAAACAGTTTCCCTGGAAGATATCTCAATTAAGTGGCTGTCCAAATGAAACCTGTCACTATTAAATGGTGTTTGCTACACTATTATACTTTACTGTTATGAATGATGGGATTTAAAATATAACTTGCTTAGTTACTAAACAGTAAGAACTACTTCACATGTATAGCTTTCATTCTTAGAAAAGGCATGAACAAATTGTGTATACCACCTGGTTTAAAATAAAACTCAGGGTTTAGCATTAATCAGTAACAGCTGAATATGCATGATTATTGGCAGAGCAAGTTTGTAAAATTGGCTTTGCTGAACTGGGATGAGAGACACAGAGGTGACAGTGCACATAAAGTAAGGAGTGAGCAGTTTCATGTAAATAAGCTTTCTCTGTCCAACCTAGAATCTGCAACCATGGAAAAATTGGATTCTGCAAACCAGAGAGTTCTTGCTGATTCAGTGGGCAAAGCTTCAGAGATCCATATCCTCTCTGCAGTGCCTCCTCCTCTGGACAGAATCCTAAAATGATTTTACAAGAATTCATTGCAACTCAAAATCCTCACACCTTTGCTGTAACTTTATTAGCTTTTAAAGCACTTGCGATATAGCTAAAAAACATGCTATAAGAGTTACTAGAACTTTGATAGATATAATAAGCAATTATTATGGGACTGACATTCTAAATGGGAAAAAAGACCTCTGTCCCTTTTAAAGAAATGTAGAATACTTACCTTACAGGAGTATAACTGTGCTTCACAGTCTAATATGTGAATTTGACCTAAGCTTTTGATTCTCTCAGCAGCTACTAATGGCAGTTCAGATCAACTGGTATTAAATCACAAGTATAAAAAAGCATGGGGAAAATAGCCACCAATTGAATTTCTTAACTAGTTACTCCTGATTGACCTCACATTCTCCTGCTTGAACTGCTGTTTCTCAGGTATGCAAATCTCTCCTTGATTGTATACTTATGGGTAGGCTACTTCCTAAATCCTTAGGGGAGTAAAAATCCTTTTTCACAAACGTCCAAGCTAATCAAACACTACCTTCTCCCATGTCTTATTTCTTGTTACTCTGACATGGCAAGAGAAGTTCAAGGCAACAATAATTGCCCTTATAATGCTTTTGGAACAATTCAATGCATGTAGGTCAGGTAATGAGAAGTGGATGGTTTCAGAAATGAAAAATCATACTTAATCGCTTTTTAAAAAAGGATTGAAAATGACTTTCTTAAAATCAAGTCATACCATACTGCTACAAGGTGTTTTCTTTTGGTGACATTTCTTTATTTGATAGTCTTGTGGTTGAGTCAATAAGAACTTGAGAAATATATTCAGTATACATTACGAGTGAATGCAGCAAAATACCCCCCAAAAAATTACAGAATGAGATCACCCTCTCCCCAGTCACTGCTCTTTTCCATTTTGAACAAATTGTAAAACAGAAAAACGTCTCTGTTCAGTTTGCATGTGCACTGATGGCTCTGTGTCAAAAACTGAGGACCCTCCCCTACACAGACCTTTGGAAAGTAAACACAGTGGTCTATACAAGTAACCAAATAGATTTTTAAAAGACCCAAAGATACTAAATTTTCAATAATTCTGATGGTAGGAAAATCTGAAGTAATGAAGAGTGCAGATTTGATACATCCTTTCTATTAAAAGCAAAATATTCTGCTGCAGAGGAAGGATGAGTCCATACAGTCCTTTTCCCGTATTCCCAGTAATTGTAGAGGAAGAATCAAGAATGCATAATCAAGTTTGCTCTAATTTAAGGCTATGCATACCCATTATTTACCTTTACAGTTCTTAAGTATCATAGAGCAGCTCTGTGTCATATTAGGTAGCCTGGTTTGCTATATAGAAAACCAGTTATAAAACTACAGGAAAATAGCACATAGAATACAAGAACTACTCTGCTTCTTGTCAGGTCTATGCTTACACAATCTCACAATAATGTTTTATCTATATGCATTGAGAATCATGTCCACCGTCCAGTGAAGTTTTTATGTAAGTCAGATGGTACAATTTGAATTTTCGTGTGTCTTATATTGATACCAAGTAAAGAGACTTTCTCACACTGCCTTTCTATTACTGATAGCTTTTTCTAGATGTAGTATTACTTTGGTTTGGGGTTTTTTTGCCTGTTCCAACTGAAAATAAAAGAACTGCTCTGAACATTTACTACAAGCGAAATACTCCACTACCTTGCCAAATCAGAGCAGATCGTTTATATATTGCATTTTACCCAGATGATTCTGAATATAAAATAAATGACCGAATGTTTTAACCCTTATTGAAGCTTCCTCTAGTAAGGTTACGTTCCTTTTCTGACTAGCTTTGTGGCATTCATGCATGTGTTTAACATTATGTCCAATTTACACAGCATGCTAATGAATGATCCCACGTAAGGCCTAGGAACTCCGTACTGTGGTTAGGAAATGAGGCTCCGCTCCAGCCATGGCTCTTGTACCTATTCATAAAAGACGTTAATTACGCTGATTAGGCTTTTAAACCCCAGCATAACCAAATGGCGAGCAAAAGTTGCACAAACACCTGCACACTTAGGTACCCCGTTGTTAAGACGTGTTGTCTGTCAACAATTTATCAGTTGTAGGCATTTAACTTGCACTCACTTGAGCAGAATTAAGAGTGTTTACTTTCCTCATAAGAGGGCAGTCAGATATGTACCAATTTTGTTTTAACTGTGGAGAGCAGGGAGCTGGGAGCGGAGCGGGGAAGGGATCCAGGAAGGCCTAATCAATCACTGACAGATTACAGCTAAAGCCACTTCCATACCCATTAAAGCAGGACAAATGCAGAATTGCAACTGAACAACTTCTAGTTTTAAGCCAACAGTGGGACTTCCTAGTTATTTATCAAAGTCATTGCTGGTAAGCAGCATGCCTCACTGCTCGATTGTACTTCACAGCAGACAGAGCTGACTGAAGCTTCAGCCATGAAAGAAGTGTTTATGCCCTCAGCTGTGGTGCTGTCAGCCCTCTGGAATTTACTGTAAATCACACAGCTTTTATTGCAAGATTTAGTAGCTGATCCTCTGTGGGCTCTATTCACTGCAAGCTTGTTACTATTTGGATGTTAGCCTCAGTCCATAAAGGGACTTGCTACACATCATCAAACAGCAGCGGAAAACCAAAGGTTTCATTTTTCAATTTTCTAAACCCTAAACTCCTCAACAGTCATTGAATTTCATTGCAGAAAGTGGAAGTCTACTTTATTATGGTACTCAATTTCCCCAATGGAGTTATACACTTATAACATTACTTTTATTTCCAATGACAGGATCTGGCCATCTGTCCTGGCTGTAATTTCATAACACACTCACTAGTTTTTATTTTAAGGGAATTTCTAGATATTACATTGAGCTTGTGACAAAATTGTAATGTAGATATAAAGGCCACAATAATGATAACTACATTCAGTGCTGCCTAACATCTTAACAAAGTAATTTTTTTTTTTTTCTATTCCAAGTATAGAGGCGTTTGGATAAGCTTCTAACACAATTGAACTGACAAATAGAGGAAAAAAAAGTTTTGAAAAGCTGGAAAATACAAAAGGATAAGGGCTTTCAAGAGTGAGCCTCAGCCAGGACAGCATTATTCCACAGACAGTATGTATTTTATCAAAAATGATACCGTGCATCAGTTTTACCAGAGTCATTCCTACTAAGATCAAATGAGGCAATAAAGGGGAATGCTGAAATGTTTCTTTGTAATCAGTATCGTTATTCCCTGCGAGGCAGAAGGACCTGACAAGGCATTTAATTGTGTTTGTCACGCGGTCGGACAGGGGAGGCCATGCCTGTGCCTTCCACCTCGCGCCAGGGGAAGCACAGCCCAAGCTTCTTTCAGGGCCTCACCATCGCCTTGCGGCAGAGGAGCCAAGGCAGCGGGGCCAGACGGGCTACGTGACCCTCTGTGGTTTTGCCCTTCACATCACTAAGAATACAGGGTCGCTGCCTTTCGGCCACCAGATGAGCATCCCTCTGTCCCAGGACAGTTTCCTCCCGCGGGGCCTGCACGAGGCCTCCCCACCCTGCGGCGCGGCGCTAGGCCTGCCTGCGCCCGGGGCAAGCCAGGGGGTGCTGAGGGGAGCGAAGGCAATGCCCGGGCTGCTATTTCTCTCTTGGCTGAATGAAATAATTCTCAGATCAGCTTCTCACGTAACTGGTTCCGTGAGGCCCAGCTCACCTAAAGTCAAAGCAAGTTTTGTTACTGGCTTCAGCTGAACAATGTTTCTTGCGTGCTCTTCACTTTCAAAATTGCACTGTTGGTGCTTAATTTCAGCAAAGTTATGTGGAGTTATTATTTTAACCATCAGTTAAACCTGCTCTGGTTCCTATGTTAAGAAAAAGGTCGCAATGGCCTTGCTCGGAGGAATACAGCAAGACATTTACATCTGCCCCGGTTTTCTTTAAAACTCTCTCAGAAAGTGTCTGGATTCCCTTTCAGATTTAGGACCACTGTTTCGATAAATAAAATAAATAGGTAAGGCATGTATTAAAAATATTCTTTTTTTCTCAGCTTTTTAGTAATTTTTACTTCATTATTACTTTGGTTTTAAAGAGAAAAATGTTTGTATACCTTTCAAGTCTTAATCCCAGCGAATGACCCAAAATGGAGGGTTTATTTCTGGTTGGTGTATTATGTGATTTAAATGGATGCTATCCTCCTTTTACAAGCAAAGATCAGACTTCAGTATCATTATTAGAAACCTAACAATGGCCACAAAAAGATCTGCACGGCTGTACGTACTATGTGTATGCTGTCCTGTGCATACATTTAGAGGACATGTTTTAGTCTTAAAGCAAAAATTATTTTGCCAAAATATTAATTTGCTTGTATTTCAAGGCCATTATCTCTGCTGCTTCTACAAGATCATAAGTAGTGAAGCAGTCACTTGGTTTACCCTTCTGCAGTGGAGTACCATGTTTTTAAATCCTCAGCATTTCTAGCCACCTCTCCTGTTACCAGACTCCTCCCCCCATTCTTTTTTTAATTTCAGGGAATATTTCTGTTGTGATTGCTGAACTCTTGCAGTTAACCCAGTAATCTTTATTACTAAATTCATTCAAGTGTTATGTTGGTGTGTTTTAGCAAAAATTTCAGCCAAAGCCTCTGGCAGAAGAAATTGTGCTTGGTAAGTCAGTCCCAGGCAGGAAAATAGGTGCAACTGCATTTCTTACCTGGTTGTGTGCAGCTGCAATGTTAAGGCAGCATAAGAAATGTTCTCAGTTAGTACGTATATGGGGCCTGGTGTATATATACTGCTGAGTGACTGCCTCTTGGACACTCCGTGGGGTGCCACAGTGTGCTGGAGCAAACTGAAGAGCTCTTTTGACCAGAGTTGTTAGTGTGGCATTGTGGTAGAAAACTGACCCAGAGAGGCATAGGCCTCTCCATAATAGTGGCACCTCTACCTGAAACAACAAATCCTTTCAGGATACTCTGAAGGTATGAAATAATCATTACTAAGGTAATTCAGTCTGTTTAATCTAAATTCTTGTCCAATACAGAGAGGTGGTCTCTCTTACACATTGCACAAGCACCGAATAGATTTGCTTCCAACATATTTAAGGCCTGAAGCTGAGCTGTTTCATAGAGGAAGGACTTACTGCCCTGCACACAAGATGCATATGGGGAGCAGCTGCACTGTTAAGAGCTTTTCTGGTTTTAAAAATTATTATATTCCCTTCAAAGATGCAAAGGGTTTTTTTTATTATTTATATTGCTAAGTTATCTCTTTCTTACACTAGCTATCTTTTCCTCCCCACCGCCCCTACTTTTTTTTTTAATTTCAGTCTCTCTTTTACCCCTCCTGTGTTCATGAGTCTGCTTTACAGTTTTGATAGCTGCTTTCTCTTTGCTACTATTTCTAGATACTACAGAGGATGCTCCATAGGCGTGGGATCTCCTTTGCAGAAAGGTGGAAAGATTGGTCAGGCTGGAGAAAACTGTGAGTATGGTGCGGAAAAGCTGTTAATAACAGAGATTTGTCCAGTCTTTACTGCATATCTAGGGACACATTACCTTTTCTGTGAAAGTAATTCCTGAAGACTCAGGAATTATATATCCATGTAGCAAATTGTGAATAGGCTCCACTGGAAGGATGTGGGTATTCGGTGCTTGCATGAGTTTGGTGGGTGAGGCATACAGCAGAGGACCACGGTGACTGCAGGGGGTTCCCATGCACAGGGCCTTGCGCTGTGAAGGTGGCCACTGAGACCCCTGGCAAATCCAGAAACACCTGAGCCAAGAAGAATAAGCAGTTCATGATAGGCAAGTAGGAGACCTTGTCCTCTCAGTAGCACCATCCTGTTAGTATCATTCTGATTTCTTTCCACTAGCATAATGATACTGGTTTCAGAGAAAATACTGCTGATTTTCAGAGAAGTGAGAATACAATCAAGTTTGTATACGGGCTGTGTGTATTATGACTTCGATATTTTTCACATCCCAGTAATCTTACTTCATAGTTTCTTTCCTCGTGACCTCCATTGTATGACCATCAATTCTTTCCTCTCAAATCTAACTAGACTAATTCTCTTTATGATAATAATTACCTAATATGTTTCTGAAAGAAATGGCTTAGTAGTTTGTTCCAAATTTATCAAAGACACTAAGTAAATGAAAATTATCGTATCCTAAATTATCAAGCTAGGAGTCCACAATAGAAGAATAATTTACCGATGTTGAAAGAATAGCCAATTTACTTTGACAACTTATTCCAAGCAATTTGGGTGCGTGGGGAGCCAGAATGGATACATAGTAATTACTGTGTATGAAATTTAGAAAAAGATATTCTCATCATTTTTTTGTTTCTCTGAAAAAAAATGCTGGCATTTTAAAGTGAGTTTATTCTTGGCAGTCCCAATTTATCAGTGCTCAAAACTCACATTTCCATAGATTAGACAGACAGCTTTAACTCTTCTCAGTGTTTAGGAATTGTATGTGGGAGATCCCTTGGGATTTACTCATGCTGTAAAGCACATTGTGATCACATTTTGTGAGTTCTCTGTTCACTAAAGCCCCTCCAGCCTGTTCGCTGCTTTGCTGTGCGTTGGTCCTAAGGGATGTAAACTCAAATAAAAGGTAGTCTTGAAATATAAAGGTATTTTTAGCTTAGAGGAGAAATAAAACTGTATATGTAAGGGCCAAATTCACTGTTGTAAGTAGATCCACAGTCATTTACTTCAGTGGATTTGCGCCTGCTTCTGCAAGTGGATCAGCGTGTTTGGCGCTAGATGTGTAAAATAAATAATGGAAAGCATTTTAGAATAATGCTTGTATGAAAGCTAGACATACAGGGGGGCTCTAATTCTCACTCTCTTGCTTCCATGGGGCTTTATACAATTCCCATAACTGTGGATTTTCTCAGTGCAACAAATGCTCTGCTTCCCAGGAGATTTACCTTTCCTAAGTATATATAGCAATAAATACTTCAACCAGTGAAGTTTCAGAAAAAGTATTCTAAACACCACCCTATTCAACCTTTAAAATGCCAAGTATACCAATTCATACCTGGTATATATACCTGGACTATATACTATAATATATATACTAATACATATGATATATATACTAATATAAAAAAATCAGGATATTGGCCTTAGAAGTGTGTACAATGACTGATTGTAACTGAAAAGCTTAATATACATAATTAGGTACAGAATAAAGAATAAATATGTAACCAGGTAGACAAGAGTACAAATAACGTAGAGAAGAATGTACCATCCTATACAGGAGACCTGAGATAAACAGAGAAAAAGCAATGCAAGAATCTGCTTTTCTTAAATTAATTTTTTCTGAAATCCTTCTTACTCCTATGACAGGAAAGAAGGTTACTCTTTTGGTTGGGAATATCTCCACTGATTTCAGTGTGATCACTCCTGATTCTGATTTGGCCTTAGGTTTCTCCTTTCTTGGCTTCAGGGCAATAATCATTAGTCTTATAACCATTAAAGATGAAGTTTTTTAGCAATACAAAGCGGTTGATGTCCCTTTTGTCTGCCGTATGTCGTTACATTTTGATCCTTCTGGAAGAGGACAGCTGTGCGGCAGCGAGGAAGCGACCACATCTGTCCCGTCCTGGCTGCTGCAGGGGGCAGGGGATTTTCCTGGGATGTGCCTCCCAGGAGGGCAGCTGGCTCTTCTTGGGGAAAGAGAGTTTTGCAATGAGGGGATAAGCTGGGAGGAAAATCCAGCAAGCAGGACTTGATCAACAGGGGAGACTGCTGAGAAAGGCAGGGAGTGAGTATCCAGGCAGTACCTGGAGCCTGGCAAAAAGGAGCCTTTTCCTGCCCAAAGGGGACTCTAGATTTTGTGGCTGAAAAGTTCCTGGCCTGGAGGAGAGGCCGTGTATCACAAGGCTATGGCATACACACGAGGATGCTCTCTATGTGGGGAGGAGGTTGCTTTTAGCCTCTCTTAGCCAATAAAGTAGACTCCTGGCTTTCTCACACCCTAGGCTGGGGAACCTGCCCCTTCCCGGGCTCTCGTTTTCCTCCTAGTGTTTTTGGAGTGCTGACTTCAATAACAAGCTGAGACAACCCCACCTCAAAACTCAAGCTGATTCAAGGGCTCATCACAAAGGTTAACAAATATATTCATTGTGTTGTGAGTGTAGAGTTGATCAAATCATTCAGGTGTGAGTAAATTACTTCCTGGTTATCAGGTGTTTGTGAAATGACTTGTTTGACTCTTATTTGTAAATTGGAAGGATTTTTCAACCAGTTTATAAAACTATTTTGTATTGATTTGCCATAAAACTCTTGGTTTGGCTGTAAACCATTCTCTGTGACCATAAACTGTCTCTAAATCTGTTAGTACAGCATGATAGATTACCTAATTCATGACATGAGTTTTCCTGTCTATTTTTCTTAAAACGTGAGAAGGAATCTGTCTGTGTCCAGCTCCTCATGCATACAGGTGCTAGCCCAGTAAATGTCCTTTAATCATTCAGGCAACTATTAGCAGACTTCACATTTACACTTATTTTAAGATGCTTTTACATTGGGCTTACAATTGCTTAAATGAGGCTGTGGCCACATGTCATGTGCACCTGTGCATATACCATAAATAAAAGGAGGCACAAAGATTAAATGAAACAAACACCTGAGAATTTGTGTGTACTTTTCTGAACTGAGCTTTCTCAGATTTGACCAGATTTTGACTCTGTGTAAGTGCAAGAGCGTGTTTATGTGGCTGCCATGAGGCCAGTTTGCCTATTGCACCACTGGTGAATGGCATTCGCTTTAGCGCTCCATATCAGTAAAATTGGCAAGCTATTTGCAATCAATGCTAAGCAATCTGACACAGCTTCTAATTGAGCAGCCTACTAGCTGCAGTATAGAAAAAAAGATTTTTAGATTTATACTTGTAATGATACTGTCCATATTTACATATCATGTTATTTTATCCACTCCAGTATAATAATTTCGTGTGACTGTGCAAAGACTTCTGCCCAAATCAAAGTCAGTGAGAATATACCACTGAGGACACCAGTGAAAAAGTCGATACAATATCAATGGATGGGATACAGACAGTACATCCATCTTCAGTGTTCAGAATGTCTTGTAAATAAATATTCCCCCCCCCCTTTTTTTTTTCTCACAAGAAACTGAGAGCAGTAGTACTTTTTCCAGAAACACAGTTTTGAACGTTATTTTCAATCCACGCCTCTTTGTATTCTTTAAGAGCTGCTGCCATGTCTTGAGATCTACCAAATACAGTATGTCTCCTCTCTCCGCCTTGGTCAGTCTCAGGTCGTTACATCTCTGGGAGTGGAATCCCTTAATCCACCAGCTCTCAGGTCGGGCCCTGTGTTGTAGTCCTGTGAGTACCAACCAGTGACTACTCTTGCAGGTCCAGGCATGGGTCCTCCTTTATCTTTTGAAGCCTGGAACAGCAGCTCTCATTAAAATGACCCCCAAGCAACTTTTCAGCATACCAAAGTAAAAAGCAGGGGGTCTACACCCACATCCACATACCAAAGTCTCCCTATTTATCCACAGGTCATTCAGCACCACCTTGTTCTTCACATCTGAGCCAGGAGGAATAACTTGCTTTGCTTTACAGGCTGTTCTGACTGCTTCTGAATTTTCCAGACTGACAGCTTTTTCTCACTCTGGACAGCCTTTTCTACTTCACCCCAAAATCCTTTCCAGTCTGTAGGACAGGATCTTTTAACAGATCAGTGTTTTCTGATCTTCGTCTTCTCAGGCTTAGACACAAGGAGTCCGTCTTTCTAGCTATAAACCCCGTGCCGCTGTTTTGAGGGTTGTTCCTTATCTGGGCCATTCTTTCATCTTTCCTGCCCAGTTTTTTAATAAACCCTTTGCAGCTTCCTTTGATTGAACTCAGTTCATTCAGGTTAAGCAGTAATAGAAAACTGAATAGGAAAAAGCCACGTTTCATATTCATAGGAGGATACAAGTATATTTTTCCAGTTTGTCACCCATTTCCTTCAAAAGTGGCCAACTTCCTAGTTTTTGATGCAACAGGCATGTGTTTATTTGCTTTATACTCTGTTACAGATATGTTGTTGTATGCATAAAACAGTGATAATGCAGGCATACGTATTAACTGTTTTGACTACATGAGGCCTCGGGTTTAGCAGGAGACCTGTACCTATTCCTCGGAAATGTACACTCTAAAGATGTGGATACACAAATGCGTACACACAGAGGACACTGGGAATAGACTTAGTTCAGGACTATCAATTGAATAGATGCTTATTGCTGAGAGATGAGGAGATTGCATGAAATTCACTGAAAAAAGTGAATCATATGGTCTTAAAGATAATACAAAAAAAAAGTGGTAGAAATGTATACTTACAAATTACGAGCAATAAGATGCTCCTCCTAGCTTGATTGTGCACTGATGCTGACACTGTTGCATAAGATTCATGCAAGTCTTTGCATATTTATGTATATCGCTGATGCCAAACGTCCCTCCTTTTTGTATAAACTGCTGAATATCACCATTTTCAAACACATTTGACTGCCTTCTCTGCCTTGCATATGCTTCTTCATGGTGTTTGGTTGGCACGTATGAAGTAGCTGTACCTTGAAGGTTAAGAAATCCTTATGTGTGGCTCAATTCATATGTTCCCCCTGCTGTCCCTGCACCACACTGTGTGAGAGTCTGGCATGGCCACAGCATTGCTGTATTCTGCCTCTTTCTGAAAGCCGAGTAACTTCTTGCATTGCAGAACTACCTGGGGTGAATTGTACTGTTACAGATTATACTATTCTAATTACTGCTGAGGCAAGCTCAGGTTTGGTCTTGGGAATTACAAAGCCAGGCTGGGGTTTTGTGTGAGTGGGCACAGCAGACTCCATGGATGGATCTTGACCTAGGGGAGACACAATGTCACCTCTGGCCCTTGAGTTAATGGAAGAAGGCTCCAAGCAAATGGGACTGCAGCTGGCAGAGGTCTCCACACTCCCATTGAAGGTATTTGTCCCCTTTATGTTAAATGTATGTTAAAAATAAAAAAAAAGAGTAGACCTTGCCAGACCAAGTGGGTTTTCATTAGTAATAAGTATTAACACGTTGCTCAAAATGCTGTCTTATGCATGCAAGACAGCCTGTTTCAAATGGCTTGAAAGTTACAAGTCCTTTTTTTTTTTTTATGCTTTCTTGAAAGGAAAGTGGAGGAGGTGATTTAAAAATAAAATCTCCTTTAATTTACTTTGATTACTGGACTTAGACTGTCATGCTGACTTCACTGTGATAGTTTCTCTTTCCTTTTTCCCCGTTACAATAGCTTGGCAACTGCAGTGAAACGAACCTGAAGTGACAGCTTGAGACAAGGAGGAAAACTAATATACACTGTGGAGTGCAGGGACTGGCCTCGTGGGTGACGTCACTCAGAGGGGCACCATCTGAGTGTCAGAGCTGTCACGATTCATTCCCCACATATCAAGTCTGCTCTGCTTTTCTGTGGAGCAGGAGCTTGTTACCTTAGGTACTCGAATCAAATATCCCTTTCATTTGTTTGTATTTACTCAAGTGTGTTTCGAGGAGACTGAAACCAACTACGTCTGTAGCCACCAGTCATCAACTAGGTTGCGTGTGCTGGACTGTGTGACCCAGCAATATGAGTGGCTGTCAAATGTTTGAGCTTCTAATATGCACTCTTTTTTGTCTCTCCTGAACTGCTAGTCTTTGTGAGCGTCCACTCTACTTGTCATCTGAAATAAGGGTACAAAGCCTGTGTCGTGTATACAACAGTCTTTGGTAGTCAGCCACATCTTCTCCTTTAGGCCATTGTCTTTTCAGCCTGACTGAAGCCTCCTGCTACCATGCACACGAGCAGGAGAAACCCTGCTTCTTTCTTTTTTCTCTTCTGCCTATTTTCCTCTTTTGTTGAGTTCACAGAGAAGTCGGTGTCAGATGAGTGATAACACATAGTGAAATGCTGTTAAATATATGGGATTCCAAACATTAAAATAACTCTTCTTCCTTGAATTATCTTTCATCGCAGGTTGTCTGAAAGCCCAGAGAATTTAGCAATACAATGTCTGGGCAGGATACTTCTGTGCACTGAGATATAATAAGAACTCATTAGGGACAAACCACCAAAAGGACAAGGTGGGGGCTGCGGCATCACAACTATGTTAAAAGTTAGATCCACTCATACACAGAGTATGGGAGAGTATCAGAGAGGAGATTTCACAGTTACCGCTCTCACTGTTTGACTGCTGTCACTTTGAGCTGATGCACAGGGGCACAGCTATGTTGGTGTCCTCAAAATTGCCAGGTGTGGTGTAGCCTGGTGGACCTGCGTTTCGTGTCTTGTCCTGTTTCCCTTTTTCTAATAGCTTCGTATGAGCTTTTCTGGTGTTGTGAGCAATCTAGAGTAAGTAATTAGTCATGAGGCTGTCCCAGTTGCTTGCAGGGGGAAAGGCTGGGAACTCCTTGCTCTAAGAGTTAATCTAAAGAAGGGTCTGCCCTCCTCTTCTGAGCTAGTTCCTTGTTTGCCTACATGAAGCCATGAAAGCCTAGCTGTTGTCATAGGCTGGACCTTTTGGACGGTAGAGGTCACTAATTATTACTGTGCCCTAAAGCCTCTCATTCTGAAAAAAATAATTGCCTGTGGGGCAGATACTCTTTTAAGTCACCTGGCACTAGCTAATGGTGGGTCAGTGTATGTGTTTCTGCTATGTACAGCCATATGTTTATCAAGACAGAGTCTTGATGTGTAAAGGAAACACGGCCTGCCTTCTTTATGTGGGACTCTGGTACTTTATCTCCTTCTTGTAGCTGTTTTAGGCCATGGCTACCTGCTCATTAGCAGGGAACAACTCTGTCATATAATCAGGTATCGCACAACAGTAATGTTTTTTTTACAAATATTAATGTATTTCTTTGCCAGACTTACCCAAGGGTATCCTATGCCCTGCTCATATATGCAAGACATTCATGCTCTTCACAGTTATGTAAATTTCCAAGTAAACTGGGAAATGTATTTGCACAAATAATAAGATATCAACAAAGAACCAGAATTACACTTGGACTTGTCCTGGCTTCCACAGCACAGTGAAAGCTCCTGTAGCAGCAGCTCTAGGCAGGAGATCAGAAAGTACCACAACTGCCCTGCCCTTGGGATTTAGCCAACAGAAAAGGGAGGAAAGGAAGGGGAGAGAGGGAACCAGTGAAGGATACAAGCAAGTGTTGCTGATGGGGCAGAGGAAGGTTTCATTAATTCATCCTCACTGTGGAGAGCCCTGCACTGCTGGGCAGTGCTGCAAGCACTCCGATGAAGATTTTTTCCAAGAAGTACCCACCCTAAAGCTAATTTTTTCACCAACATATTCTAATTTCTCAATCAGTTTCAGTTCAGCCAAGCCCAGATATACTAAAATAAGGTGGTTTTTTTAAACTTCATTAACGTGACATGTGTTGACATTTTAAATTCAATCCTACTGTCATATTTAAGGAACATATGGAAAATAGTCTGTACAGATTAATCTAAGGAGCATTTTAATGTGGCTTTCCTTGAGTGAGTTGGTTAAATTGTGGTTAGATATGTCCTAACTTGAGAAGTGTAGAAACTGCAGGCAAGTGGTTTCAGACAAATTGATGTCAAATAGCAGAATACAATCATATGTTCTGGATCTTGACCAGAAAGGGGGATGTGACACAGTGCCTAACTAGTCTCTCATATGCTTGTATGCTTGTAGTGTTTATACTTACAAAAAAACCAGCAAGATATTTAATGGTGCAATCCAGATCATTTGTATATATGACCTGAAAGAGCTGACAGGATTTCACAGAAATATTCAGCAGAAGAAAGGGAAGAGGTTAAAGGGAGAAGGTGCTTAGTCATACAGTTTAGTGGTGGTTTTTGTCCGTGTTAGGTTGATGGTTGGACTAGCTGATCTGAAACGTCCCTTCCAACCTAGGCAGTTCTATGATTCCATGTTTCCAAGTGAAGGAATCGAGAGATTTGCAAAGACGGGTATCCCAACTCTAAAGAAGAATCATTCAGGAAAAATTGATGTGAAGTTACTGCTTCATCTCAGTATTGAACCTGATATTTCTAGATTGTTGCTAGTGAAAACCATAGCAGTACCTTTTTATAAAGCTTTTAGGAGGATCCACTTTCTGTTCCTGATTGGGAAACAACAAAAAGAGCATCTCCCAAAAAATCAATACTGGTCTTTGCATTAATATTAGAACAGACTGGGACGAGAATATGCAAGTCTTCTTTAGAGTTGTCGAGCCATGCAGGCAGTGTGGCTATGTTTTCTGTAAAGCTATGGCCCTGTTGCCTGCCTTAATTCAGATTCTCTACAGATTAAATTAAAAAGCTTCCTGTTACCAGGATCACTGTATGCTTTATGCCCATGGATAAGTAAAGCATGCCAACACTGGAAGAATGAACAAATTAACAGACAGCCTGGAGCAACAAGTAACTCGAACTGTCTTGACAATAAAAAAAACTGTGAAGGGAAGTTAAAGTGCAATTCTTATCTATTGACTAAGCCTGGGAAAGATAATAAATTCATAAATTCTTAAATTCTAGGTGGAACTCTTAGAAGAACAGATAAGAAGGACACACAGTATACAAATCCTGGGAATCCCAGAGGGGGAGGAAGGTAAGAAGCTACCATATATCCTACATTATGCTACAAAGAACAACTCACTGTATATTGAGAGCTTATCATGTTGCTGTGAAAAGGGCACCATAGGAGACCAGCAACTGCAGAAATGCTCTCCTAAAGTTAATGGACTTGGGGGGTCAAGGGGAGAGTATTTTTGTCTGCACAAAGCATCAAGGACATTTAGTTTAATAAGTGGCAAATTTTGATTTTTTTTTTTTTCCCCAGTGCTGGGCCCTGCACTCAGCAAAATTGTGCTCTTCAATGCCCAGAAAACACGCTTTCCAAGAAAATAAGTGCTATCAGTTAGTGTAGTCTGGCTAAGTTGTGAGTCAAATAGCCCCAGAAAATGTACTTATTCTAGATGCAGTTGAAGGCAAAATGCATGTGTATGAGAGAGAGAAAGAGAAAATTCTTCAGCTGAAGACTGCATAGCTGTATACAAACTATGATTTCAATGGGTTTTATTGTACTTTGATAATGATTTTACATTTCAGCTGGTGTCATTTTATACATAGTAACTGAATTCCATAAGCAAATGGCCATCCTGAAGCAGGAGACTATGGCAAAGTGAAGGGGTTGGATCTTTTTCTAGGATGCTAGAAAATCTACTTCAATTTCTATCATTAGTTCAGTTTATCTCCCTGCCCCTCATTTTAAATAAAATATTTAATACAAGCAGCTTTTTAGCTGGAACTGAATATTTACCTGAATTTTTGGAGGTTTTTTATTTGCAAGTGTATATTTACATCGGAAAAGTGTGTTCCAGGCTGGGTGATGTGATGGTGTTCCATTTGTTAAACTTACATGGCACTGATTATTTTTTGTTTCTTTGTTTCCGGGTAGCTGAGTCTGCTCTGTTTTGCCAGGTATAGTTCATTTTTGGATTTATGCTGATGGATTCAGTGGCACCATACAGCAAACAATTTGAATTTAAGCATAGGGGTTTTACTATAGTTTGACAGTCATTGAGAAATGTGAATCACTATTTAATAAACAATTTATTTAATAATAAACAGAGACAATAACAATGGAAATAATGACAGTGCTGATCTAACTTGTACTCCCAATTGCATCCAGACCATTCTTTGGTTCTTTCTAATCTAAACTACTCCACTTGCCACTTGCATGTTTGGTTCTGTATTGTCAAAAATCCCCCAATACTCTTGGCTTCTAGCCTCTACTTAATGCATTTTCAAATATAGTGCTACCCTGTCCCTTGCTATAGGAAGGAAATCCCATGCACATTTGAAAAGCTGTCTTTAAGACTAAAAATGTGCCTTAAAACTTTCCTTTGCAAAGAATCATGAAAAAAAGTAGCCCTTTGGGTCACTAAATCAACTGATCAACCGATACCAGTGATTCTGCTGATGAATATTTTCATGTCATAATTCTCCTTAAATCCGTATCCTTCCCTTGCCTTTTGTTTAGTCCTTAGACTGAAGGGCATTCAATCAGGGATTATCTTTTTGTTCTGTGTTTGTGCAACCCCTATCACAATGAAATCCTGCTCTGTGACTAACGCTTCTAGGTTATATGGTAATAAAAATAAACGAGTAATTGTAAGCATAGTCTTACTGTGGGGCAAACCTTCAGTTATTACATTATTACTTCTAATTTGTTTATGATGTGATCAATAAAACACAAGACTGTTCTGAATTTTGTTTGATGAAGAATAGAAAGACATCAGCCATAGTCTGCAGCGTGTCTGACAAGTCACCGGTTTTCTGCTACTGTTTTTCTCCCCTATGGTTAGAAGTCCAAATCAGTGCCAGATATTCCTAAATAGGGACATCTGTAATAGGCTTCTTGTCCTTTACATGCCTCCTGCCCAGATTCCATCATCACTCGTCTTCTTTCTGTGTTTTTAAATGATTGCATTTCTCATATTAGGCAAATCCTGTCCCTTACCTGGATGATGTCATTAATCTTCTTTTGCACCATGATATATTACTAAGTGACATGCTGCATTGTATACGTATTGTTACTCCACTCACACGCTTAGTGAAGACACTGCTGGCATGTGGAATGCAAACGTCAAGTCAGCTGTGAAAAAGTTCTTTTTAAAAATCATGGAAAGTATGTGCGCCAGCAGGACAGACTGCCCTTTTTACTGCAGATTAAGACACAAAAGGATGAATTTTAAGAGAACCAGGAACACTTGCCAGAGCTATGCTGATCAAATTGCTTGTGTATGATGCTTTCTATTCCAGCCTGAGAAATTGCTACAGGAGGAATGTGACCTTTTTGGCTCATTTTCCAATACTAATTGTAAAATTCCAAGTTTATTGGTTACAAAGAGTTAATTCTTTGTTCCCCTTGGTATTAAACTGACAGTTCTTAAAGACCTGGTCTTATTTATTGTTTAGGAAGCATAAAAGTCTCTTGGCAGGCTCTTAAGTGTTGTGAAACTCCTTTTTGTAACCAACAGAAGGATGCAAGCAAAAATAACAGCCGTAATTTTGAGGACTAACCGGCATGAAGCACGAGGGAAATGATAAAATACTCCATTCAGTTGAAGTTTGCTTGTTGCCAGTAAGATACTACTAGCTCTTGAATGAGACATGCCATTTCATTCAAAAAAACAGGGACCAGCACTCCCTTTTGGCATTCAGATAGCAAAGAATTTCATAAATTTAAATGCTGTTTGCAAGGGTGCAAACTGACCTCCTAGGATTGACTTGGAAACTGTATTCTGAACAGCTATGTCCACCCAGCATAAATGAAGCGTAATGTAGCCATCAATCCTCCTTCCAGTGGTGTCTTACACTGCTTCTGGCCTTTCTGTCATGCTACGTTTTTGCTTAGCATTAAGGTATCCCTGAACCGTTGGGGAGCATCCATGCCATATCAGTCCTCTCTTAAGAGACTGTAATTTGAGAACTAGTAAGCCACTAATTAAGAGACTGAAGCATATATATAGTTTGTAGAGAAGATCATAACGGGGACAGAATACTTTTAGTCTTATCATTAGTTGTCTCTACTGGATCATGTTTTCATAAACTTGTAGCCCACTACTGGCTCAGTTTTTAAACCGTTGCTTATGTTTGATCTTTGCTAGAGCCAAATAGCGCATTAAGAAACTCAGTGACAATTGAGATGGAAAGCTCCTGCTCTGGAGGCTTTTTTTGTTTGAGTTTGAGAGAGCAAAACAACTCAGTGCAGTTTAATGATGTTCTGGTGGATAGAAAGTGAAAATATTTTCATTGCTTTGGAGAACAATAGAGTTGGCCTAATTCAAAATACCACTTTCAAGTACTGAAATTCCATTTCATTTGTTAAAGCTCTAAATGCACCTTTGATTACTTTCTTATTACCTATTGACATTGTAAAAATGAATTTATTATGTATTGTTTATTTTCATGAATATTTAAGCATATCCTCACACTTTATCATAAAAATATTTTTACGTAATTTCTGAATAATAAATTATGAACTGCGATCCTCGCTGTGCATAGCAATTGTTAAATGGTGTACTGTTTGCAGACATTAAGCCGTCAGTGTTATTTGACATGTTGCAAAATCATGACCCCTTTAGAAGAAAATACAGCAGTAAAGCATTCCTTCCATAGCAACTATATTCATAGTAGCAACGTACCAGAGTCAGTCAAACTAAATAAACCATCAGAAATTCTGCTGCCAATCGGTGGTTGGGGTTTCCATTGTCAGATTTTGTCTGAAGTCACAATACAGATAAGTGAAGAGTAATTTTTTTCACTAGTGCAAGGCTTCTGATTGATATTACAGTTAGTTTCTGTAAAGAGGGACCGTAGTGTGGGTAGTGGTGCCAAATTTTGCTTTAAAATGCTGCTATGGAAATCAGATATTTTTTTCAACAGAAGCTGACAAGAGGTAGGCAGATTATTTTTTTCTTATTTCTTCCTTACCTCAACTACATGCTGTCAGTTAGGAAGCCCACAGGTCTGTACTGATGTGTGTGTGATTTCCAGTTTTTCTTCTGTGCTGGGATCAAACTGGAAGACATAGCATGTCAGCACAGCAGTGTGGGTGATGGCATCGTGCATGACAGAGAAGGCCTTCTTTCCATGCAAGCATTCTCTGAAGTGGGACACTCAAAATAATAAAACCTTGTTCATTTCTAAAATGTAGTTTTTAGTGTGTTTTGACAAATATCACTAGAAATTGGTATTTTAAGCTCATAGAAGGCTCTGAAAGAAAAACAATATTCAAACATCTCATCAGAAACCCCTTTTCTTGATTAATTTGAGGCTTTTTTGGAAGAAACACAAAATTCCTGAGGAGTGGCAGGAAAGTAGAATATAAAGGCTTCAAATTAAAAATTCAGTTTTGTCTTTCCCTTTTAATATTTTTAAGAGAGGAAAGAAAACCTCCAAAATTTTAATTTTCAAACTATTAGTCTGTTGTTACATAGCAAGGAGGGGAAAGATGTTGTTTACTGCACTCTTATAATCATGGCATTGAAGTGTAAATGAGCTTTTTAATCTCATTAATACAGCATATGATTCAAGTAACTGACTTTAACTTGTGAAAGATACCACCGGTTTTAAGGTGCCACTGAGGACATGGGTACACGAACAAAGACTCTGAGATAAGCCAGGGTGCACATTTGCTTTGTCCTAGTGCGCACAATGTTGCCTGTCTGTGTACTCTCACTTCATTCTAACTGTGTGGTACTTCACTTCTAACAAGGGGCAAGATTTTTCTGCTTCCTTGTATATAAACATCTTAACATCAGAGATACGTGCTTCCCTCACCAGTCTCGTCCCCTAATTGAAATAACTTACATGACCTGGCTAGTCTGGCTAGCCAGGCTAGCTACTCACATCTAAAGCCGTACCTAGTGATGTACTTGTAACTATCGAGATTAGCATGATATATTTTAGAAAATAATAAGTTCTATGACAACTGTTGCTAGCTGGTGCAGAAATTACCTTATTTTGCAGAGCAAAGAATACTGGAACAAAGAGGAATTACCATCTCCTTCTTTGGTAGGTCCACAAAAACTACACCTTTTTAGTAAATAGATGCCTCTAAAGACTTATTTGTCTTTAAGTTAATTAATTACCTTTCCTCTTTCATTCAAGCTTTACTAGCTGCTATTCTCAGCTAGGTAACAGGTAACAGACTGAAGCACTCTAAATGAAGGCTGCATGTCGCAGAGTTATGAATTAATGCAACCAACGATGAGGGAAAAGTGGTTTCCAATACTGTCACACCAACCTTCCATTACAGAAGTTTGAGGTGACAGTGAATGCAAATTGGACAATAAAACTCAAGTGCTGCAGACCCAACAGACACACGGTCCATAATAGGAGAGTACAGAAATTTCATTTCCACCTAGAGCTTAATGCAATAAAACCCCCTGGTATTATACACTGGTGACTCAGTGTTATAGATGAGGCATTTTCCTTGAAAACATTAAATGGTCGTGATTTTGGTTTGGTCTGTGACCCTGAGGATGACTCCCAGTTACTGCTGGTCAGTTTATTTGCTTGCTTGTTTGTTTGTTGTTTTTGCACATCACTCTAGAGAAGTAGAGGCTTCACAAGAAGAATTAAACTGGCTTGCTTAATTTTTTACTCCTATAGTGTTGCTACTGTAATTCCATAGAGTTCTATTATCTTCTTATGCAGAAGCACATTGTAACTTTTAATTTTCATTGTTTCAGAGGAATAGGTACATTTAAAAAATAATGATTCTGTTTTCTGCTAACATTAAGGAAAGTTGTGTAACTTCTCATTAGATTCTATGTGAAATATATAGGTTTACCCTTCAGCATAGGGAGAGAGGGGTATCACCGGAACATCCCTCTCCTGTTCTCTCACTCAAGGGAAAGAAAAACTTCTTTTTTTGTATTTTAGGATAGTCCTATTTTAAGAACTAGTCCATGGAGTAAGAGTTTAATGTCATTGCTTCAACCGCGATGCAAAGGGAAACTGGAACATGAAAACAAGCACAAGCAAAAAAAATAATATTCTGGCAGTGGAGCATTTTGGAGTTCATTTTCAACAAGGAACAAACTATCTTGCTCCCCTCACAAAAACTTGTTAAAAACAAACTAGCATCCAGAAAAATAAGCAATAACTCAGATGGGGGGTGGGGGGGCAGCAGGGGCAAACTGGTTCCTGTTTTACTAGGGCCTGCTGCAGGGCCTAGTTATTGAGAAAGCAAAACTCCCACTGAAGTGACCCTCAGGGAGCAGTACAGCAGAGCAGCACTATAGTCTAGTGTCCAACATGATTATCCTTCTCCCCAACCCCTCTTGCAAGTTTGGAATGAACAATAGAAGGCAGTGCCCCCTCAAAGAGCTGATTTCCAGGGACTGACTGCAAGATTTCAAACAATTTATTATACAGGCTCGATTGTGGATATGACGTACACCTTTCCAACTACAAACACTGAGTCTTGTGAAGGACTCTAGTGTTGCCTAGGAGCAAAGAGAGTACCGCTCTTCTGGAAGGGGCTCCAAAGCAGAAAAGAAAGTAGGAAACAGCATCACTTTAACAACATACATATCCCTCTTACAAAAATGGGAAAAAACCCTAAATATGCCTACTTCCTACTTTCCTTCCTTGCGGAGGAATTGGTAAAATTTTTCTGACCATGCAATGAGTAGGTTGCTGTTATTCCTAGCGCTGTCAGTCTGGAACCATTCACAGACATCCTATCTCCATTTATCTGAAGACTCTAAACATATATTTTTAAAAAGTTACATCCATTGGCGGTGCAGTGAGCCAAGTTATTACGTATGCCAGTGATCCCAGAAACAAACTGAATTATCATCATTCTGTTTGGTCACCAATATCTGCACAATTCACATTATTAAAATATAGGCCAATATCACATATTGTACACCAAAATAAGCCCTTTGATTTTCTGCAATAAAAAGGTAAATGTGGAACTTTTTTTTAATTCATACAATACAGATTATGCCCACCTGAAGATCTCAGTTTCCTGACATAATTTCCCCAAATACATATAACATTCTTCAGAGACCAGAAAATAAATTCCTGGAAAGAGGTAAGAAACCCCTCCAGAGCAAACAATGAAGCCTCTTTATTTCAGAGGCCATTTCTATTCCCAAAGGCAATAGGGATTTGATGGACCTGGCAGACTTAATTCCCAAGCCAAATTCCTCTTACAGACAAAACCCTGCTGGCTAAGCCATTCTTTCGTACTCAACGAGCTCCAGCACAGCCTCTGATCCAAAGCTGGCAGTTTGACACAGGAAGAGAAGTGATTTCTCAGGTGAATATGTTGCAAACCATGTCTCCTCTCTAAGCCTCTAGATTTTATTTTTTTTACACACTGAGCAAGAGGAGTAACATCAGTCCCCGTGGTATCTTCTCTGTGCAGGGGAGCAATGACCCATCATTATCTTCTGAGTTTTCACAGAAGAGAAGGAATGGAGCCATTCAAGGGGTATTCTCTCTTGCTGGTAACTACAGATATCTCAACAAAATATTGGAATTGCATGTCTCAAAGGACAGTGGTCAACCAAAAAGAATTTGCATTGTAATTTCCTTTTGATCCATAGCCTGTGCTGCTTCATACCCTGGCTTATAACATGACTTATCAGGCTGACAGAAACATAAAGCCTTAAGTCATTGGAGTGTCTTGTCATGTCTTTTTAGTGAATTTGCTGGAAAAAAATTAATTTATTAGTTCACAGCAATCAAGGAAATCAGCATATAAAGTTATTGTTGCTCCTCAGCTCATTTTTTATCTGCACTGATAGAGAGACATTATATTCATCAGCAGCAATGTACCTTGTTAGCTTTTACTAAGGATCTGGAGGTACCTTGCTGATTTAAAACTGAGAACTGATACTATGAAAGGTCATCATGAAAGACCAGCTGAAATTCAGGCAAAACTGCATTTGCCCCATGAGATACTATTTGTTTCTATAAGAATGCACAGCTTTGAGATGACATCTGAGCAATTTGATTTGAAACTTCCTCACAGCAATCACAAACCAATGCAGCTTTCAAATGAGTGGAGGCAAGGAGGATACATGAGTTGTTAGTTTTCCCAAACTATACTGCCATTGGAATTTTTCATACATTAACATGGAGCCATGGTCTACCTTTGACACACAACCCGTCCTTGGACAGATTCTGGGCATTCTCCAGCAATTGTCCCATCTCCAGCCTGTCCCATCTGCACATGGGCCTCCAGTGCAGGGCACCTGCAGTGAGAGGGTCCATCCGTTCTCTACAATCAGCATTGATCAGTGTTTTAACAAGTTCCAAATATGGCTTAGTAATTCCTTTCCATTTTGAACGCCTTTCTCAGCTTGGACTTTCCCTCTAATGTCTGTCTTTGTGATTTGTTCTCTTAGCTATCTTTATGGCTATATGTGCTTCATATAAATCCACAATAACATTCCTTTTACTTTCTTCTTTTCATCAGCCAGTAGGGGAATATTTTCTGCTGCTTCCAGAAGGTTTCCTCATAGCCTTATTCCTAATTGTCTTAATAAAATTTTTTTACTTAACTAATTGTCTTAGTAAAATTAAGGCTGAATTCCCTTAATCTATACTAGTCTTCCTAAAACAGCTTTCCTGTGCCTCTGTATTGTGTCTGATTGGTCATCACAGCTTGTACTTCTCATAAAGTCACTTCAAATGATGAAGTTATGATTTGATGAGGTATTAGTTCCAGGGAAATGGTGATATTGAATCTGTTTGTCCGCCATATATATTTATCAGGACAAAGTCAATCACAGTTTTTTAATGGTTACTTGGTACTTCCCAGGTTTATACTTGAAGTTGTTTTGGGTTGGGTTTTTTTGTGTATGTAAAAATTGAGCTACTGAATATAACCAGAGGTTTCAAACCAACGACAAATGGAAACAAAACTTTGCCACAAAATGGCAGCTAAGAAATTGTACAACTTCTCAATCCCTTACACCAGTAGTTTGCCTAAGAACTGAGTAAAGACCTTCGAATTTAGTACAACATGGTGAATTAGCCTTTCTCCAATAAAATCTTACTTTTATAAACCAGTAATTGGGCTCCTGAATTACCAGCAGTAATTACCAAGAACTGGCAAACAGCGAATTAATAAGTATCTGTTGTTCAAAGCCTTATTTCTGAGCAAATATGATGCTCAAAAAGCAAGGGCCAAATAGCATTGACTTGAAAAAAGGCATAATGCAGGCAGATGCTGTGCAAGTTTCCCACACACATTTCTGCCAATGAATCTCACTCCTGACCTCAGTACCCCATGCTATTCCAGTTCTGGGCATCTGTTGAGCACAGTCTGTCAACCGTGCTGTGCTGACTGCTTCGCTTTTCTGATGGGAACAAATAGGGACTAGGTGGAAACCGTCAAAATGACATTTCTTGAGATTATGAAAAAATAGCTGCGTCTTGAGGCATTCATTCAAATTATGGATTAGCTTGTATTTTATGCGTAAGTTATACCTTGCATATTTAAAAGGAACTCCTAAACAAAAAGTCCTTTGCAGAAACACAGGTCTACAAAGAGAATGTATTTTGGTTTGTTATTTTGATATATTGTAGGTATCTTTTAATCTTTTACAGCCATAAATTGAATCAAGAGGTTTAAACTGGACACAAGGAGAAAATTTCACCATGAGGATAGCCAGACACTGGAACAGGTTGCCAGAGTGCAGTCATAGGGGATTTTCAAGACCAGACTGACAAATGGCTGGGCAACTGGTCTGATCTCATAGCTGACCGTGCTTTGGGCAGGGGGTTGGACTAGAAACCTCCTGAGGTTCCTTCACATCTCAATTGTCCTATGATCCTTTTGTGACTTTATTGATGAGAAAGAATGGTTGACGGAGATATCTGTAATACCTGGAATGGATTTGCTGGCCCATGTCCTGTTGTGATTGTTACGAGATACTTAACTGGGTTCATGGGGGAACTTTAAAGGCTGTTTTATTCCAACTAACCCACTCATGCCAGCAAGTTTCTGCTTAGTTCCATTTCTCATTATTGATATAAGAAGGACTTAACAAGTCACAGAGCTGACTGGGAATTTCTGATAAAACTTTTTTGTAGCAAAATACAGAAGTATGTCACTTTCAGTTACATTTTTATTGAGCTATTATAGCACTACAATTACCTAGAGTTAGAAAATAATTTTCTCTCCTAATCATGATTTTCCCAACAAGGTCTTAGTTTCATTCTGTAGAAGTACAAAAGCAAATGAGGAACCATTTTAAATTTTAATGAAGAGAAATGCCCTTCTTCCTAGGAGTTCATCTGCTTCTATACCTAGTGTCTCAGCTAAGTGGTCAGAGTTTCATCCTGTATTACACTACTGTCATCATCAGAAGGTTCACAGGCTTCAGCTTGTCGCAGTCAGCACAGGCAGTTACACTGTAAGTTTCTTGAGGAATTTTCTGCAGTTGAGCTACAGAGGTAGTTACTGTTGGCTATAGTTTCTCTGGATGGCCTGTGGTTTAATACAGTGACATCTTGCACACAATAAAATTACACTCCATGCACTTTGTTGCAGATTGTTAGGTATAAAACTCAACACAAAGAACATCTATGACCACAGGACCTTGTACCTGATATTATGTGGTTATGATCTTTGCCACGTAACCTGTATATCTGTTCAGGAGTGTTGGTTCATTAACAGTGACTTCACAGTAAAATGATGCTTTTTTTGGTCAATGTTGTGTGCATTCTTCTTAAGCTAAATATATGAAAGATGGTATAGCGAATAGCATCTGAGACCAATAATGTGAATCACTAAGGCATTTTGAAGTACGTGCAGGGCATACTTAATTAATCTTGCACTTTTTGATAGCATCTGTTTACTGTGTCACAGAAACAAGTTACTTGCTCATAATGAGCAACTCATAAGTTACTAAAATTTAGTTATGTCTCACAAGCACACGTCTGATACCATAAAACTCAAAATCAACACCACGCAACTGAATTGGGCACCTCTACATCTCTTTCTTTGTTATGATTTCCTGAGGGAACACTTAGTGGTAAAAATACAAATAATGTGTCAAACTAGATAGTAAATTGATTTGTCGTGTCAAACTCATTTAAACCAACTTTTCTACTACAATATTCATGCAATTTTGTGCAGTTTTTTATACCTAAATCATAATTTAAATTATAATTTAGCCAAATTTAGAGGGAAATTGGCTGGCCGTGCATCAGGTTACATACTCATCGAAGCTGAGGTCCCTGTTCCATGGAATTCAACACAAGCAGAATTCAACCCTAAGAATTTAATTCAAACCTTTTTCAAAAACAAAAAAGTCAAGAGTCTTTGGAAAGTCCATAGAAGTGGATACTTGTGTGATGCAAGCTAGTATCAATTAAGTTTTGTCAAGATACAGCAGATTCTGAAATCTGAGCATATAATTTGAGCAAATATAAATTTTCTGCATGTACACGTTTCCTCCCCCTGCCCACACACAAATTATTGGAAAGACTGTATGTGTTATGTTTAAAAGCAGAGTTGTATCTATTACATGATTTTATCCATAGTTGCATCCTAATACAAATAACCATTTCGATTTCATACCCCCAGGCAAATGCATTTAACTGCAGTGCACTGGCTGAGAGCTCCGTTATGTATTCTGTACTAGGATATAAGGTTTTTAAGAATATACAAAGTGTTCACTTGTGGATTTAATCATGGCAGTGTGCCTGGGAGCAGCATTGCAGCCTCTCCAGAGCAAACTTAAATGATTTAGTGTAAAATTTTGACTATAGCACAAATGAAAACTAGGAGAAAAATGTCAATAAAATTGCAAGGGAGAAGTAGAGACCCTTATAGCACTTTGAAACATTAGCACTCTTATTCAGAAGAAATTGCAGTATATGCACACTTCTGCAGCATGAAAGGTCATGAATCTGCCTTCCACACTCAGTTGAGCTATTATATTAGATAAGAAAATTCACCCTGGCAGCAGTTGTACTTGTGTACATCCCTGCGTGCTTCCCCAAGGGAATATTGGGAGAGTGGATGGCTGTAATACATTCTCCCTCACCCATGTACCCTTGCTAATCACAGCCGTTATTTGCCAAGAAAACAAACAAAGTTGTATTCTTCAGTAATCTCAGAAGTATTTTGAGAATGCCAAAAGTAACGCCAAACTGAGTTGAAGTTGCGATTACATACTCCCTCAACCAGGAGGCAAATTTACAGGCACTTATACCTGGATATGTATCTGAGCCCTAATACTTAAACTCAATGCACGTACTAGTTCTCTGGCATGCCTATGCTGATGCCCATCTGCTAGAGTGGCATTGTGCCACTCGCAAGGTAATAACACAATTTCAACTGGAGATAGTTGCCAAACACAAACAGGTTTGTAAGTTGAGCCTTCAAAACGCAGTGCTGTGAAAGATCTTTCCTTGTAAGATCCTCTTGGGAAAACACCCATTGTATTATGCCTATATGCATGTCTTTGAGTACTCAATGTCACATCTTTTGACATCAAATATAGGATACACACAATGGAATGCTATTGTTATCCCCAAACATGCAACATTTGTTCTAGGCAGTTGGTAAGGCTGAAGAGACAAGTCATAGAATCTCAGAAGCAATTAAGATGACAGTAATAACAATAATACAGAAATAATAATTAGTGGTAGTAGCCTTACAACAACTGCATTGCTAGCTGCTCTTAAATACAGAGGAAGTTACATTGCATGTCAAGGAATTAAAACAACTGGATATTCATTACCCATTCTTAGCTGGTCTTGTATCTGTTGAATTTTTACTGTAATGAATCTTAAACGGTAATAAGGGAAAATTCAGTAATTTCTGGCTGAACCTACAGGCTGGCTGACGTTGGAAGGCACCTCTGGAGATTATCTAGTCAAACGCCTTTGGTCAAAGGATGGTCAGCTTGAGCCAGTTGCTAAGGGATATATCATGCTGGGTTTTGACTGTCTCCAAGGACGGAGACTTTGCAGCCTCTCTGTACGACCAGCTTCAGTGTTTGACTACCCTCACAGTAAAAAAGTGAGGTTTTATGTTTAAATAAACTTGCATTTCAGTTTGTGCCCATTGCCTCTTGTTCTTCCACCAAATATCACTGGCTCCATCTTCTTTTTACTCCCCTCTTAAGGTATTTATACAGACTGATAAGACCCCCCTGAGCATTCTTTTATCCAGGCTGAACACCCACAGCTTGCTCAGCCTCTTCTCATGTGAAAGATGCTCCAGTGCCTTAAGCACCTTCTTGGCCCCTTGCTGGACTAGCTTCAGTAAGTCTATATCTTTCTTGTACTGGGAAGACCAGGAATTGACCCAGCACTCCAGATGTTTCTCACCAGGGCTGAGTAGAGGTGAAGGATCACCTCTCTCAACATGCTGGCAACACTCTTCCTAATGGAGCCTGAGATGCTGTTGCTGTTCTTTGCCATGAGGCCACATTGCTGGTTCATGTTCAACTTGCTGTCCACCAGGGCCCCCCAAGTCCTTTTCTGCAGAGCAGCTTTCCAGCCGGTTAGGCCCTAGCGTGTACTACTGCATGGAATTACACCTTCCCAGAAGCAGGACTTCACATTTCCCTTTGTTGAACTTATTTGGATTCCTGTTGGTCTATTTCTGTAGCCAGTTAAGGTCCCTCTGAATGGCAGCACAGCCATCTGGTTTATCAGCAATTCCTCACAGTTTTTTATCCTCTGCAAACTTGATGAGTTCCACTCTGTTCCATTGTCCTAAATTAAGATAAATAATATGTATTGCTCTTCCACCATCCACTGAGCTAGTCATTTCATCATAGAATGCTATCAAGTTTGTCAGGCATGATATCTCCTTTGCAAATACACTGTTTACTCCAAATCACCTCATTCTTAATGTGTCTGGATATGGTTCCTGAGATTATTTGCTCCATCATTTTCCCAGGGACCAAGGTGAGGATGACTGCCCTGTAGTTCTGCAAATCCTCCTTCTTGAAGATAAGTGACATTTGCTTTCTTCTGATCCTCAGGAACCTCCCTTGATCACCATGACCTTTCTAAGATAATTGAGAGTGGCCTCACAATGACGTCAGCCAGGTCCTTCAACGCTCATGGGGGCATTCCATCAGGTCCTATGGACTTATTTATGTCCAATTTGTTTAAATGTTCCCTAACATTATCTTCTGATATACAGGGTAAGTCTTCATTTCTCCAGATGTTCCCACTGGTCCCAGTCTTACCTGGGGGAAGCATATTTGTCTGGGTTGCATCGGAGACCATCATTCTTGGGTTGGATCTTGCAGAGAGTAGTTCAACTTACCGGAAATATGATGGATGATGAAATAGAAAAATATTTTCACAGCTCAAAAATACTGTCAAGCCCATAATTATGAGAGAGACCTTGTGCTCATCTCCAGTTTTGTGTAACCTTTTTCTCAAAATTTATTTTAAAATACAATCCATTCTTTTAAAGCATGTTAGTTTGCAGTATACGCTATTTTAGATTGCAAAAATGACTATAAATGTTGGCAAGATTATATCAAATAATAATATTATAAATATAAATGTGTAGAAAGTTATGAAAGTGAAAGTGATTGTCTCAACTACTAGATAACCAGCTAGTTATCTGGCTAGCTGATTTTTAGATACAGTCACACGCTTAGTCTTTCCTGGCAGCTGCTCCTTTGGTTAATTGTGCCTCCTGTAAAATTAAAGGTTACTAGTAAAAAGTACGGGGGGAAAAGAGGAGCAGAAGCTGGATTCTCTCTAGTGCCGAATGTATAATAACTGCTAAAGACAATGAGAAGTAAGGAGTTCCATTTTTTTCAGGATCAAGTCCTATCTGCCACGTTCTGATCTTTCTCAATCATCCTTATCGCTCATGGTTGTAATATTCTTTTATCCTATATAAACTTCAGACTTTCAAAACAAACTCAATGAGGCACAGAAGACTGTGATGAAATGAGCTATGCTGTTCATAAAAAGATGAGTTGACAGAGTGAGCATACTTGTCTACTCATTTGGAATCTACCCCAGTGGTTTCAAGTTTGTGAATGTTATCCTTTCACAAGTCTTCTCCAAAGCTAGTTTTTGCAAGCTGATTCAGGACTTAAAAAAAACCTATTTTACTTAATTTAAGTGAAAATTAAAGACAAATGTGTATTTAGACCTTGGTAGCCATAAAACATGAAAGGGTGTTATAAATTTGTACTTGTGTATGCATCTGCCTCACTAAAATTCAAGCTACAGACCATTTAGTAACATTGCATCCTTTGCTTTTTACTTCATGAAGAAATTTTATGTTTTGAGAGAAGACACAGGATATGCACGTTTCCTTGCATAACCTTTAATGAGGTTTCTAACCAGTGGGGTTCTTTTAGATATTGGCAAGCAAAAGCAGAATTCAAGACTTTTCTACAGTTTTGGTCAAGAAAACATCGTTGTATGTTCATGGCTCCATCAAAAAACACATACTTTACAGAAAAAAAAAATCTGTGACAAGGAAAGAGTTACACTGGCCTGAACTAAGGGCTGAGCAGGGCTTGGGAGCAGGAGCCACTCACCATATGCAATAACTGGCTCTCCAGAGCCAGAGAAGGCAAGACTTCTGCATTCTTTGTGGGGAACTGGGTATAGGCCCTTGATCCAGTGATTATAAAAGGAGGCTACTGAACACATTTCTGATAGTGGCAACTTTAGATCATTGCAAAGCAAGTGAAAAAAAATTATTTTCAAATAAGAAGTACAGAAAAATAACAAATTGATTTGTTTCTATATGCAAAATTTTACAAAATTCCAAGATATTCTTGCATATTAAATTTATTTAAATGAAGGAGAGAAGGTAAATTTGAAGTAAATGATATACAAAGGGTGGATTTTGTCCAGCTTCTTGGATCTGTAGACCTGGTCTAACCCAGATGATATCTTACATCCCTTTGTATAACTTGGGTATTATTTGTATATTCTGTAACCTATCTAGAAGGAAAATTAGAAAGAGGATTGTGAAGGATTCTGATTAATTCAAACTACCATGTCAAATCATTAAACAGTGGCTAGTTTGGCAGGGGTCCAAAACAAGGATTCTGCAAAGTTCTTACTAGTACTTAAAATGGAAGAAAGGCATTAAGAGAGAGAGGAAATTAGTCTGGGATAAAAGGAAGGCGGAGGGGTGGGGGTGGGGGGGAATGATGGAAAGGTTAAAAGAAAGGGAAAAATGTGATGGAAAATTATTTTGTTTAAAAGCTGGCATTTGGTATTTTCAAAGGGCAAAATGTGTTTTTTGTTTTATGACAAATGAATGTAAAAATGTGCATGCCTTGTGGCCTAGAGGACAAAACAGTAGGATCAATGTTCTTTTTGTACTCTATGAAGCTTGAGATTAAAGTCCCCACTGATAAACTGAACATTCTTTAAAAGTGACCAGAAGCAAACAGTGTCTGTTTGCTGCTACTTTATTAGAAAGATACCACTGAGAATAGCTAAGAATACTATTTGATCTTAAACAGGTTGACCAAATTATTGCAGTTGGCTCCAGTACATGAGATGCTTTCTGCAAATTATTGTTTCTGGTTATAAACCTTTATAATATCTCAGAATGAATTATGTATGTATTTCATGTTTTCTTTTCTTTTATCAGCCTTGATGTTCTCATTTCAAGTTTCACCCTAGCCTCCTAATAATGCAATATTGAGGCCATTCAGACACTAATTATGCCTCCATGGCTTTCTTGAAATGACTAAATCAGCATCAGTTCTATAATTATCATTAGCAAGTTTGTATCCGTGCCTCACATCACATGAAAAGCACAACTTTAAATGATTTATGAATATATGCATCTATAACATCGAATGTGCACTTTCTAATAGTATATATACAAGAGGCGTAGAGATACTTCAGACGACTGCGCACCTGTATATGTGTTCTCATCTTATGTTCACTGAACTCTGCTGTGTATCTTAAAAAACACAGCCTGATTGTATAAAAGCTAATACAATACTGTTTTCTTAATAGAGAGATGTATGTATGAGATACACTCATTATGTGTATATGTAAGCATGCTGACCATTTAAATAGTACAAAAAGTAAGAAAGTGTTCATCAAGACTGGTTTTCAGACTTGATGTTTTCCTAATTTTCTTTGTGTTTATATACAAACCTAGCAAGAATGACTGACAGGACAGAAAGAAGTGTACAAATGCAATTCTTCTATATTTTCATTGTTTCTCCCTTTGAATTATTGATGTTGCCAGTAGTCATTTGTCAAGAAAACAAATCAAGATATATATACTATAGTGTTGCACTTCTGTATGTTTGTAAACTGTTTGCTCTGCATATGCTTATATTTTAAGCAAAAGCAAAAAAAAAAGGAGAATAATATAAAATAAATTATTTTCCTAAACTTTTAATAATAAAGACATGAAGATAGTACAGAAAGAGAGCTTGTAGACATCTTTGAATCAATTATACCCTACAGAATCATCTGCACACTTGGGAGCTGAGAAACATAAGTAGACATATGCAACACAGCATCTTGTGAGGTGGTACAGTACCTCACAGCCCAGTTTGGTCTCTGATAACAACCAATTTCTGAATTTCTTTCCTCCCTCCTCTCCTCCCTCCCAGTACAGATTCTTTGTTTTGTATGAAAAGTTGTGCTGATCACTGATATTTTATGACCTACATTATTACCCTCTAGGTAGCACAATGATAGTGCCAAACTAATTATTGCATTGTCTAATTTTAAATCCAGGTCTAGCGAGATTAACAACTTGCACATTATTTCTGAGCATCAACAGTGCACCTAACATAATGCAGTTTTAAATGAAAGAAGCCTGCTCTGAAAACTTTTATATACTTTCATCTGGATCATCTGCTAATGTAAATTACCACAGCTCCATTGACTTCAATGGAATTATGCCAATCTTCCCAACTGGATGGTTTGGCCTTTTTTTTATTCAGGAAATGTTTCTGGTTTGAGCCATGTGAATGTCAAAGGGGAAAACACTGATTCCACTTATAAATGTAAGATCTCATTTATGTAAACCCGGAACATATCTGTTAAATTCAATGGATTAATTCCAGATTTTCATCCCTGTAAATGAGATCAGAATTGGCTTGGAATGTGCTTTTTGGTTCCCCTATCCCCTCCCCCTTCACAAACACTCTCAGTATAGAGAAGGATTTTTCAGTTCTTCCTAATTAAGATTTGAAAAAAAAAATAGAGAAAGAAGGACATTCACAGTCATGGAAAGTGTGAAAACTACTTTGTAGATAGGTAGAGAACCAGACTTGGCAGTGTGTCCTTACTTGCTGTTTCACCCTGCTAATTTTTGTGAAGAAACTTATGTGTTGGAAAAACATAGAAGCTCCCTGTATCTGAGTGCTGTCAACAGTCAGGCAAAATTAGATCTAAAATGTAGCTTCTGATCCTAAAAACATATTAATTTCATATTATTGAAGAAAGAAATGGGTCCTGGAGAATGGACATGCAATGGAGAATGAACCATGTCCATTTAGCCAGAAAATGAAATAATGAAGTGTGTAGCACAGTGGATATAAAGTTTCATTTTAGATTGAAAAGCTGTGACCGAATTGAAAAGATTCTTAGACTATTTTTCTGTCCTTTCAGTTGCATGGAAAGAAGAAATGTCATCAGCAATGCCCCTCCCCACCTCTTTGGCATAATAACTGGCAGAAAACATTTAATAAAAACATTTAATTCAGAGTATTAGATCCCTAGAAACAGAACGCCGGATACGCAAGGTTGTGGTACAAATAGCATCCTCTGCGTGGCTGCTGAGGGGCTGTGTTGACTCCTGTGATAATATTGTATGGTACTTTGACTCATGTTTAATTCTGATTAAGTTGTGCAATTGTATCAATTTAAGGTCAAGGTCTTGAATAAATTCTTTTGTGAGAACTATTAGCAGGTCTTTTAAAATTAAAAAGACCCATGTGCCTAATGGTCTTATGAGAATAGAATTACAAATGATGATCTTTAAAATAAATTGTAATTTTATGGATACTTATTAAGAGAATTTATTGTATTGGTAATTTTCTATATCGTAAGTACTGCTGCCAGTTTAGTGACTTGTAACAGAAGAAAAGAATGCAGTAGCTACTTATTACCATATATTTGTCCTTGCCTTTGGTACTGTTGATTTGAAGTGGAAAGAAGGTTTCTACAGGATATTTAAGGTTTGTGATCTCTTACGGTGCAGTAAGGATGACCTGCAAGTTGTCATGCTCTGGCTCTGATCCAGCAAAGCACTTAAGTGTGTGCTTAACTTTGAGCATTCAAGTTCCATTTACTGTAATGTGATTACTCGTGTGCACAAAATTAAGCACACACTTAAGTGCCTTGTTGATTGCAGCCAATGCTGTGCATTTAGCAAATTTGAGATTTCTAAGGAAGTTAGAAGAAAGTACAAGTTAGCAAGATTTAGTTATTACATTACAGGCAGTAGGGAAGGATGCTCTCATTAATAGCACCAAACCCAACTGTATTAATTTACTTTATTAACAACTTTGCCTCCTAAGTCAGACATTATGTTTCTTGCAATGGAAGAATGTCACATGTAGAACAGCTGTGTTGCTCAGATTATCTGAATAGAGATGTTTGAAGTCTAAATAGTTTTTCTCTTTTTTTGCTCTTCAAAAATGTAAGGTATACTTGGCTGACGTGTTGGTACTTCTGCATGTTGAAAAGGTATTTTATTTTGGATATTTGATTAAGGCTCATAAACACTACATTCCTCAAGATGAATCTCTAGCAAGAATAGTTAAAAATGTTTCACTTGTTTGAAAAGCTTTAGAGAATGAAAAGCTTTAGAAATGACTGCACAGATAGACTGATAAAGTTGCTTCATGACTTAAATACACCTACATCAACACTAAAGACAATGTTTAAAACAGTAAGTCATAAACATTGTCTTAATTTTACTATAAAAAGAATTTTATTCTGTGAAGATCAATAACATTGTGTAGGAGTGTTACTTAGAGCAAGATATTTGTCTAAGAGTAAAGGAACTTTTACTCATCAAAAGAGAAACAGTGGGTAAAGTCTGCTCCTAAAGCAACAGCAAATAAAGGCTTGTGGGTACTTTATCGGACATGCAGATCCTATAGCATGTAACCTATTAGGTTAACTTTCTTCTGTGCGTATATGCGATTTTGAGCAATACCAGTGTTCAGCTAAATTTTTTTCTCCCCTTTGATTCCGAAGTTGATTTCATTTGTAGGGTAGATGCGAGATTTTATTATGTGCATTTGGAGATGAGATACAAAATGTTTCTGAGAAGAGCATATAAAGTGCTTGGAAAAAGCACTTGGGAAAAAATTGCAATTTTGTAAGCATACTGTTGTTTATTTTTCACCATTCCACTTCCCCTCCAAAATAAAGTGTTTTTTTCTTTCCAGGCCTTGACTAAATCAAGTCATTAAGTATTAAGCGCTAAGTAAAATAATTTTTTGTTATTGGTAATCATTAATTGTAGGGTCTTCCAGTGGAATACTTAAAGTCAAGGTTTCATAGTAAGAATCTTCTTCCAGTTGCTTGTAACTTTGTCAAACATAAACCACTGGGCAGCAATTTTCATGCCAAATATCTGCCTTGGGCTATTTTTTCAAAACTTTCAGCAAATATGGTCAGCTGTTTCTCAGAATGCACTGAGGGAAAATCTGTTTTGCTCATGTTAAGAAATTTTTGAAATATTTTGTTGACTACTGCATGTAGTGGGACTTAGAGCTTGGGAAGGGATATTCCTCTTTCACCAGCCTATGAAGGTCTTCCTCAGTCTGGAGAAATCTGATCCTCTGTAAAATTGTTTGCATATTTCACTTACCAGCTTCTTCAAAGATTCTGTCTGCAGTGGATGTATTCTTTCCTGGGGCTTGCAGATCTGAGCAGGACTTGCTCTCAGATTTCTCTTTTCAATTGCCAGTGGTGCTAAATACAAAGAGAATAAAGGTGTCTGTCAGATGTTCTCGGCCTTCTTCCTGCAAATCACCGGGCAACACAGAATAAGAAGCAGTTTGACCAGAATGCAGAAAAGGGAGACCATCAAGGAAGGGGAAAAAAACCCAAAGGAAAGTGTGTTTGGGCAGAGGAAAAAGGCACAAGTCAAACGTCATAAAATGTGACGATGGTTATTAGGACAAGGACTTATGAGTGGGACTGGTACTAGATAGGGGGGGCGAATGGGAAGGATTGGGATTGAGATAAGGAATCAGGGAGGGAATGAGAAAGATGCTGGCACCAAGGCCAAGATAGTAGTTGTAAGGGAAAAAAGGAGTTAGAGACAGGAAAAAGAGAAATAATGTGTTTGTAATTGTGTGTGCCTTGGTATTCCATTGTCACTGTCAAATGTCTCTGAATCCTACTGGCCTCATGTGGGCACCTCATCCTCCTCTACTCAAATGAGGAGAGGCTATTTTAAATGAGGAGAACAAGTTATTAATGTATTTGTTAAGGAAAACGACAGGGATTCGTGTGGTTCTTAACCAGTTGATGAACAACACAGTAAAAAATAAAAGAAGACAGAGAACAAAAACCCTAAAAACATTCAACTCCTTCCTACAGTTTCCCAAGAGGGACTTTCTGTACTAAAGTTTGCTTAAAAAAAATGGAGAAATTGTATTAAAAATGCATTTGCTACCAAAGTAAAAATATTAAGCACTCAAAATTCAAGAAATGCCAGAAGGCATAGGTCTTGTCAGATGTTTATGTGACAAACATCTATATATTGTTCTGTTATACAGGCACTTGCTAAATGAATATTTTTGTTGGATATTGTGAACAATTTCTCCTCTAGGACTAAAATGGAAAATGGAAGTGACTTCAGAGGCCAATAGTTTTGTGATGCCAAAAGCATCAAGTATTCAGCAAGATTGTAGAGAATGACCAATAAGTGGCTTGGCTAGAAGTTTGCAGACGACACCAAGTTAGGTGGGAGTGTTGATCTGTTTGAGGGTAGAAAGGCGCTACAGAGGGACCTGGACAGGCTGAATCGATGGGCCAAGGCCAATTGTGTGAGGTTTAATGAGTCCAAATGCCGGGTCCTGCATTTCGGTCACAACAACCCCAAGCAACGCTACAGGCTTGGGGAAGAGTGGCTGGAAAGCTGCCCAGCAGAAAAGGACCTGGGGGTGCTGGTGGACGGCCAGCTTAACATGAGCCAGCAGAGTGCCCAGGTGGTCAAGAAGGCCAACAGCATTCTGGCTTGTATGAGGAATAGCGTGGCCAGCAGGAGCAGGGAAGTGACCGTGCCTCTGTACTTGGCACTGGTGAGGCCTCACCTCGAGTCCTGTGTTCAGTTCTGGGCCCCTCTGTACAAGAGGGACATTGAAGTGCTGGAGCGTGTCCAGAGGAGAGCTACCAGGCTGGTGAGGGGTCTGGAGACCAAGTCATATGAGGAGAGGCTGAGGGAGCTGGGCATGTTTAGCTTGGAGAAGAGGAGGCTGAGGGGAGAACTCATTGCTCTCTACAACTACCTGAAAGGATGTTGTAGAGAGGTGGGTGTTGGCCTCTTCTCCCAAGTGAATAATGACAGGACCAGAGGAAATGGTCTGAAGTTGAGGCAGGGGAGGTTTAGATTAGATATTAGGAAGAATTACTTTACTGAAAGAGTGGTCAGGCACTGGAACAGCCTGCCCAGGGAGGTGGTTGAGTCACCATCCCTAGAGGTATTTAAGAAACGTCTAGATGTGGCACTTCAGGGCATGCTCTAGTGGCAGAGATTGCAGGGGTTTTGTGTGTGTATGGTTGGACTCAATGATCTCAAAGGTCCTTTCCAACCATGAAGATTCTATGATTCTATGATTCTAGAAATCTCACTGAAATCAAGGCAACCCCATCCCCATTCCACAGAAGTGGAAACAGACAAACAAGAGAACAAAAATATTGGAAATTCTATCTCTTCAAAACCACAGAATCTAAAGTGGTTACAAGTTGTAAAAGTTATCAGTTTTTACATCAGCACAGCAAAGATGCAAAAAGTGCCTCTATGGACATATATAAAGTTTTTCTTTCTGACACAGTCAGGATTACATTAAATATGGCCTATGGTCAAGTGACATTTTGTGAAATGAGGTACTGCCCAGTACCTAAGGCAGCACACTGTGTGCTAAAGGAGTACAGGAAGACATTATGTGTTCCTGGCTTAGTCACTGACCTAGGGCTTGGAGATGTTTGAAGCTTCAGTCAAACTGTACAGAACAGCAGTAGGGCTAGAAGGGAGGATTTAATTCCCTGCAATCTCCTGGGAAGAACCTGGAAGCAACATGTAACATTAATATTTGGAACGGATTCCCCCTCTGTGTTTGACCATTGTCACATTGTTTGCTGTTGAGCTTATTTAGGGCGTTAATTCAACTAAATATTAGTTGCCTGTATGCAAGAAAGAGACAATTACTTCTGATCTATATTTATCAATACTTTAAGGCCCACACAGGTGTCATTGCCTCTTGGAGTCTCAGGTCTAGCAAGCTGAGGTATCCATTGCACTCATGCTGACACATACAAAGGTCCTAAAAGGCAGTAAGTGCACCCTTAGCTAAAGAAACTGAGGTTTCTGTGAATGACCGCTCAGGTCAGAGAGAGAAGGGGTAGCATTTTCCACCTGATAGGGATGGTCCATGAAGGTCTGTCCTGCCACACAGATTTTGGAAATGTCCCGGCATGTGGAATCTGGAGCCACCTCAGCTGCTTGGTGGGGATCCAGGTGGTATAGAAGTCTGATTTGGGTTGCCTGAGCTCTTAAAACAGGTTGTCCTCCGAACAAAGGAAGAAAATAGTCGGTGTATTCACAAATGACCAGAACTCTGAAAAAGAGCACTTGCAGGCCATTTATTGCAGCACATCCTAGTAGGGAATTACAGCTGCGGTTGTACCACGTGAGGTCTGAGAGTGGGAGGCTGGAGGGATTCCCCAGCACAGAAGGAGGAAGGCAGGCAGGAGCCCTGCCCTGGAGGTCTGCACTGCCGGCACACAAGGGGAGCACAGATGCTGCCAGACTGTCAGCATTAAAAGAACTCTGGCATTGTCTGCCACTTTGAAAACTTACTCTCATTTACAAATGAAATCCATGTAATTAATGTAAAGCCACTAAAGATTATTTCACAAAACATCTTTTTTTATTATTATTATAGCTCTTAAAAACCTTTACTAGATATACTACATAGTAACTACAAAGTCTGCATGCATCACACCAGCATCCCTGGGAGAACTGATGCAGGAGGGTAGTTAGATGTTCTTGTTCTTTGTTTTCTGGTGGTTTTGTTTCTTTTCTTTTGTTTTGTTTTCACAATTCAAATGGTTTAAATGTTATTAATCTAGATTTGCTGGAAAGGTCTGTGAACCTTTCAAGGAGCCTGGTCTTAGTTTGGAGTTTGTAACAAAACCCGAAACCAGGCAAGTTTCATGTGGTTTTGAATTTCATTGTGAACGTTTCACCTAGATGTTGAAATAGGCTCAAAGTAACATTCCCAGTTGGAAAGTCTGTGAGAATTTCCCATACAAAAGGATCAGGACTGTTTGGTGGCATTTTAAACAAAGAGTGGAATTCATCCATGTACAGATGAGCTGAACAAGGCCTTCACTTCAGCCTAATTCAGACCTCAAAATGAGGACTTAATACGGTACGTAAGCCTTATGCTGACCTTCTGCACAGAGATGAATGTCGACCCATACAAGCATATACTGCACGGCTATTGTTTCACTCAGGCTATTTTAATGTGGCATGAGAAGCCCGAAGGGAAGAAAAATATAGGTATATAGAATGAAAATACTGAGGTTAATGCAATGCTAAGATTGATAAATATATTCTTCACTGGTCGGAAAATTTCAAACGCTGGTGCACATCTAATAATGCCTTATGATAGTTGCCACTGTTTCCCTACAACTGCAAGTCATGGAGCTCTGTAATTGTGCAAGAAACTCATCTTTCACTTGAGAGAAAAAGTGCACAGTGCCATGGTTTTGGAAAAAAAAAAATGGGAAAAGGAATCCAGATGTATAAAGTAACAAAGACAAAAAGAATCGTTTTTATGTTTAACGATATGATTTTCAGACCAAGCTCATGACCTTGGGATAATGTCTTCTTATTTTCAGTGCTTGGTGGTGGCAGCACTAGCAGAGGCAATGTGCTGTGTTACGGATTTCAGCATCAGGTGTAATACATACGGTTTGGTCAAACTAGTGAACACCAGAGGCTACTGATGCGTTACCTGCATTTGGAACAGTTGTCTACTTGTGTTAATGCCAAAGCTGCCACTTAATACCCACGAGCTCTTATAGAAGGGTGGATGGGTGGCTATCTGCGCAGGCAACGGGCTGATCCAGGCCATGGGCCCGTTGCTCATAGCCACCCGATGCTGAGGGCAGGGAAAAGGTGTCAGAAGAGTGTGCTGCAGACTGGGCCACAGTGGGTGTTGTGGTGGGGTTTCTCATCCGCTGGCCACTCTGGGCAGTTGTCTAAAAGCTATTTCTATGTTTCTGTTGCTATAGCTATGTTGCAAGTTCTAAAAATAGCTCTCTATATCCCAATAATCAGTTAAACTGTGTTTTCACGCGTATGTTTTATTTTAGTTTGGACATAATGGGAAACAAAAGCAGTTTTGCTAGTATAAGCTGTACCTATCTCTAGAACCAGCTCCTTGCTTCAGGACGCCTTGTAATTTCACTAGCAGTGCCAGTGTGATCCCTAGCTGTCCAAGTGAGCTAGGAACACCTTCCATTTCCTTAACAAGCAGAAGTTTGTCTAGTTGTTTTGCTCTGTCCTTCTATTTCCAATCTCTAGGTGCAGTTTTGTCACTTGGGGGGCTCAGGTCTCCCAAAATAGTCTTCAGCTGGTAAAAATCGTTTTGGGTTGACTGAATCACTTCATGGACCACACGAATCAGACAGGGCTTCTGGTCCTTTCTTTTCCTCTTCCATTACCTGATAGCGTAAGGACTGACTGAGAGCTCACAGCAGCTTCTGCTGGCAACTACTTCTGAGTTTTATTTAGGCCTACTACAGTACTGAGAAGGAAAACAGCCAGGAAACCAGCCCGTTCCCACTCCTCCAGATGCTAATCCCCTGGGTCTGGTCTCCTCTGCCTCTTCCAGTGCCCACTGCGTTTTCCTTTTTAGCTAAGAAAATTTAATCCATTTCTTCCACATCCAGGATGGACAAACAACCCTCCCAAGCCATCCTTAGCTCCTCAGCAGGACCAGGAAGAGAGGAAGTGAAACCACTCCAGGAGGACCCTAAGCCAGAGCCAAGGAACAGCATCCGGACAGAGTGGCTTCTTCCCCATTAGAAGAGAAGGTAAAAATGCTCTGATAGTCCCACCAGGTGTAAAACCAGGGATGCAGGTCTGTCTCGTGGGAAGCCCTAGCTCCCCTTCCCGCAGCGGCGGTACAGGAAAGCGGGTGGGCAGGGAGGGCCTGGAGGGAACGGGATGTGTGAGAGCACCGGGCACAGCGGGTCGGCCACGCCGGAGAAAGGCTCGTTTGCGAGAGACAGCATAACCGGTGTGGGAGAGGGAGGGCCCAATTTGTGCTGTGTGGCCACTTCATGCCTTCCCTGTCAGCATAAAGAGGCTGTAAAGCCCGTCTAACAGCCCCCCGGGGAATCCCTCTTATGCAAGGGGAGTCCCCGGCAGCTGTGGGCCGGGGTAGCTGGCTCCCTGCCATCCCCCGCCGAGCCGGGGCCGGGGAAGTGCGGGCAGAGGGAGGTGTGGCTGCCGGGGCCCCTCAGCCATTGCCGGCTACCGGGAATGCCTCACCGCGGTTGTTAACAGCCGGGCTCCGGCGGGCAGCTGCCGGGGTTCCCCCGCAGCAGCGCGGGGGGGGGACGGGGCACGTCTGCCCGGCGCTGGCCGCCGCCCGGGCCGGGACGAGCCCGCCGACGCGCGGGGCACTTCCACCCCGGCCATTTTCCTCAGGCGGGAGGCGGCGGCGGCCAGTGAGCCCCGACACCGGCCGCCCAGCGACGCGGCGCAGGAGCCGGCCGGCGAGGGCAGCCGCGCAGGCCGAGCCGGGACGCCCCCCGCGGCCCCAGGCGGGGTTGGCGCGGGGCGGCCGCGGCAGAGCGAGGGCGGCCGCGGCCGGGGGAACCTCCGCCGCCGGGTCCCTGGCCCGCTGCCGCCGGCCGCCGCTAGGCCCCGGCCCTACCCCTCCGCACACCCCGCACCGCGGAGCGCCGCCGCGCCCGGGGGGAGCCCCGCCGCCGCCGCGCCCGGGGAGAGCCCCGCCGCCGCGGAGGGAGCCTGCCGCCCCCGTCCCACCGCCCCGGGGAGCAAGAGCGGGACCGCGGCGCGGGCGCTCCGCCGCCCCCCGCGTGAAGCGGCGGCCCCGGCGCGCAGGGCCGCGGAGCGCCCCCGCCCCCCGCGCCGCTCCCCCTTTGAAAACTGATCTTTGGCTCTTCGCGTGAAAGTGATTTGAATTTGGCTCGGCGGCGCTCTGCGCAGGCGTCCAGCTGCTGGCATGCTGGCTCCTTGCAAAGCAGCTGTTTTGGGTTTGAAATTCCAACATGGCAGAGGCTGCAGTCAGTCTTCCCTTCAAAAACTTGGAATGATTTCAAATCATAGGCACCTTCACTTAACCCGAGCCCCCATTCATCAGCAAACACATTGGATCGATGCGACTCTAACCTATCGGGTTCTTGTACCAAATCTCCAGGTAAGAAGATCTTTTTTTTTTTTCCTAGTCTTCCTACCATCGTTTTAAATTTTATTTAATCTTGAAGCTCTCCGACACAGCCGCCTATTTTTTTTAATCGCCCGCTCGCGCCCTAAATATTTTCCCTAATTCGCAGTCGATTTCTGATACTAAACACTCCGGTCTGCTTTCCTAATCGTAGTCTGGAAAGTACAGATATACAATCGCAGTGCATGGTTTTTCCTCCTTCATCATTGCCAACAATAGTAGGCAGATTAAGAGTTCGCGATTGCAAGCTCCCTGCCCACCTCCTCCTCCACCTAATTGGATTAATTTTTAAGTTGCATGGAAAATAATAAACTGCAGGTAACGCGGGGCTGGACTTTGAGGCAACTAACTTCTGAGCAAATAAGTGCAAATAAGAATCTCTCAAAACAAAAGTTAGGTTTAAATTGCTGTGTCTTGGCTGGGGGGGGGCACGAATATGTCAGAGGAGCTGTTGCAGTAAAATGTAAGCACATCATCTTGGAGGGGGTACAGCGTGGTGGGCGTATTGTTGGCTCGGAAGGGAGAGAAAGATGTATAATTTAATGGTATATACAATCCACTGATCCTATTACTATCCTCCCTGGAGCTCTTGTTAGTTTCAATGGGAGTGAGTGAAATTGACATGGACTTGCATTCCTGGTCATGTGCTTTTTTTCCCCCTTTCTTTCTTCTCTTGTGATCTGAGATCCCCTTTTTGTTGATGTTGCTTTCCCACTTAATTATATGCATGTAGGTTAAATGAATACCTGACGAAAGGGCCCACGTTTCAAGGCAGTGACATTTGATAGCTGAGAGGAAAAGTGGCTTTAATGAAAAGCAACCTTTGGAATTCCTGCTTGTGAAAAATCCAATTCAGCTTTTTGTGCTGCCAGCAAGAAATGATCAGTAGCACCAGTGTTTATGGTATGTCCGTTTTGGGATCTACTTCCTTTGCATCTAAATAGCAAAGACAAATTTAAATAGCATGATAACGCACTGAGGACTCTGCATGCAAATATTTTGTAATAAATACCTAATGTTTAATAGTATATTTTCGCTTGTGTATATATAAGCATTTTTTTCTCTTGCTATCATTTGTTTATCGTTTCTGCTTTGATTATAGCATTAGTTTTGTCCATTGTATTGATCTCAGTTGTAAAACCTAAAGTTGCATGTTACTAGCAGTGCACTATATACACCACTGAACTCCAATGGTATGTAAATTAGTAAAACTCAGTGACTGGAGAAGGGGAAAATGCGTATCAATAAATATATACACCTATATGTCTATGTACTCGTACATACATGCCTAAACTGTATCTTTTCCTTTTGCAAACTAATAATTTTTGAGTATTTATTTGAACTCCAGCTGCTTTTCCCTCTCTTACTTTCAATGTAATCATCTGCTAGAGGTTTTAACTGATGTGGCATGGGGGAATGTTTTGCATGTAAACAAACAAAATTACTGTTGTAGCCAAATGTTTAATACTGTTTAATAAGTGGTATTTTATGCTCAGCTTAAAAGTGTCTGTTTCCCACTGCTCTGCTCTCAATGTGTAACAGAATGAAATAATCAGGTGCTGAAACTGGCTTCATTCTAACGGTCACTCTCCAGCCCCCCACGCCGCCCCCTCCTCCAAAAAAGTCAGATAAAATGGAGCATGGGGAATTTCAATAGATCTCCTTGTGGTGCAGTAGATACACCTCTAGGTATGCAATTAAGGCTAAGGAACTAACAACAGAAGCGACTAATAATCTGTTTTGTGCAACCAAAAAGGGGGTACGTTCACTTTTAATTGCGTGTGGTAGCAACAAATAAGGATGGAGAGAGACCCTAGGAGAGGGAGCGAGTGTGTGTGTGTGCGTGCGTGTGTGTGTTTGGGATAAGGGGGAGGTCTGGCGTGTGTGGCTGATGATCTCTCGTAATAACATATCTGAATGCAAGAAAGAAATTGAGAGAGCAGTTGCACAATGTACGCTCCTATTTTGGTGCTGTAGGTGACTATATTGCTAAACATATCCTGGGTGCTATATGATGTGAAGAATCTGATTGCATTTTGCATTTAGAACTTGTTGACTTTGAAGCGATCAATAAGGCAACTGTTTATTTTAGATGCACATAATTTGCCCTGAGAAATGTTTTAAGGAGGAGAGCGAGCGAGCGAGAGCGGAACGTGTTTTTTTTTTCTTTTTTTTTTTTTTTTTTTTCCTAGAGCTGTTGGAGCGAATGTGATTGCCAGATGGGAGATTTCCCTCTGTGATGTTAAAGCTGTAATATATATTCAGAGCAGATTGGACTGCTGCTTGTGATGAGGAGGATATTACATTTATAAATTTTAAATCGGGAATCGGACAGTATGCTGAGAGCTGAAATTGGATGGTGTGGACGTTTTGGACTGTTAAATGCGATTCTCAGATAATAATAATAATTATAGTAGCAGTAATATATATATATATGTATAATAAACACAATACCGTTAGGCAGCCTTATATATTCTGTGGCAGTTAAGTATATATATATTTCCAAATATGATTTCTCCTCTCTTTTCCCCCTTCCCTAAAATGTTAAGGATTAGAAGTGAATGAGAGGGGGATTTAAAAGCTCACCCTTAGGAGAAATCAAATGTAACCAGGTTCCTGTTTGAGGAAAAGTTTCGCCACAATTCTTGTTGCGGATGCACCTCTTTCTGACTTTTTGTTTTGCCCATGTATGAGGCCTGACAGTGCCACAATCCTGAAAGGCTGGAAAGTGGGAACTAGTCACACTCGAGCAGCTCTGCTGTTGCAAATTAAAAGTGTGTTGTGGTCAGGAAATGAAAGCTACAATGTCTCTTTTGAACAAGTCGTTTATCAAGAGAAACATCTATCAAGCAGTGACTTGTCACATTGATCCTCTAAAAGTTAGGTCCGAAGTGGAAGCTGCTTTGATGTTTTTGATGCCAAATTTATAAAATTGAAAAGCTGGAGAGAGTAGGATGGATTTGCACTTAAAAATGACTCTGCTCTGGGCGTGACAAAATCATCAAGTATCTGTGATACAGAGCTGGTAAACCAAGGAGGCATTGGATCTTCTGCATAATTTTTGTTTTCACATTGAAACTTTAGCTTTGCCACACAGGCATCTCTCTTCATACTTTTAAAGATCCTCTCTGGATGCCCGTGCATTATTTCATCGGGGATATTTTCTTGTTTAGGAATACATCTGTTGCTTCCAAATTAAACCTTTTTTTCCGTTGTTTTTGTGATGGTATTTATAGAGTTCAGCTTGAGAAGGCAATTTCGGTTTTTGTTTTTTTTTTCCTCTCATCTCATTTCTTGTTTCTTCTTCTGTATTTGTAATCTCAGTTTCCACCTGTCCTCCCTGTGAAACAAAGTTTCTTTTACTGCCAAAGTAATGTTTATTGCAAGTAAGGTACATTTGAAGATATCTGTTTGCACAGCTTAAAACGTGTTAAGAGTCCTGCTAAGTGTGTCTTCCTCATCTCATACTTTTTTGTTTCCATTTTTGACATATGAACCACACTTTCATTCTCAACAGAAGCAGTGTATTTCAAATTGAATATAAAGTTGAGGTTTCAAGTAAAAAAAAAAAAAAGTCCAAAACAAAGTCTAAACTCATCTTTTGTCTCTACTTATTTTCAACCATTTTAATTGTTTAGCAACTTTTTAGAAAAGTTTTTCATTTTGCATGAAGTTTGTGTTTGGATTATCAAGGAATCCCTTCAACAAAAGAGGGTTTTGGTGTGCGTTTGTGCTTGGGGTTTTGTTTTCTGTTATTTTCTTTTCTTTTTGGCTAAGGTATGAGTGAAATCTTCCTTAAAGCAAGATGCTTTGACGACTTTTCTTCAGTGTCATAAATGAGACTAATACTGCTTATGGATACTTGATAGACACCCATTTGCAAATAGGCAGCTAACAGCAGCGTGGTGGGAGTTTTGGTGAGTGTTATACTTGCTAATTAATCATGTTTGAAATGAAGGAATCATAGCATGGTAATAAAGGCTCATTGTTGTTTGATGTTTGTAACAGGATGTGACTCCTACATGAATCTGGTGGGTTTGGGGTTTTTGTCATTATTTCCCTCCCTTCATAGTAAAATATGTTCAGTACTCGATCAAATTAGTTTTATTTATTGCAACATCTGTGAAAGCACAGGGACATTTGCTGCTTCTTTATTAGAAATGTGAAGATTGTATTGTTATTGATATCTTTATCATACAGTTCATGGGGGGGAAAATGACAGTCTTATGTCGTTAGCTGTTCCTTAAGAATTATTTTGTTCAAGCAGAGCCAAAAATTCTTTTTTTTTTTTTCTTGATATAAAAAACCTGCTACTGTTTTTCTTATAAATGATAAAATGGCACTTCATGAACTTTTGTGTCCTACTTGCTTACGCATATGCAGTAAGGGATAGCAACTAAAAATATATTCCAGAATAGTTTGTACACTAGCCCTTTAAAAATTAAATCGTAAAACACTCAGATGGCATTTTTGTTTCCTTGTTTTGGTTTTTAATATGGCTCTTGTCAGATGTGTCATCTTTAAGCTTCATTGTTCACCTTTCAATTAATAACTACTATATACAACGGAGAGAGATGTGATAATCTTTTTCAAACTGCAAAGCTTTAGTTTCAAAATGTAATTAATTAATTAAGGCTATTTTATGCTGCATGAACAAGGTTTGAAATCTGATTTTGTTTAGATGTTCTGCTCCTTTTTTAAAATATAATTCCTAGAGGAAAATTATTCTGTACGGTTCCTGTCAATATGTTTGTTCAATGCATGCATACAAGAAGCATTGAATATAATGACTGATCTTCCTGTAGTCTTAATCATCAATTAATAGGCTTATCTGCTTGTTAGGCGTGGGTTTAATGGTACAGAATCAGCATGAGATCTGTGTATATGAAACACTCGTAAGTTGTTTATAACAGACCGAGTTTTGATCTAGCGTTCCCAGATCTAATAATAGAAATATTTGGCTCCTTGCCCTCAATCAATATATCCCTTAAGAGAACAAACTTCACATAATACTTTCATAAAGTGCCAGATGTATTGATACCGAGTTGATAAATTTAATTACTGGGGTTTTACATTGATTCATTGATCTTATGATTGGAGGAAATTGTTCTGCAGACATTTCTGAAGTATTGAGGAATATTGTATGTCAATAAAGCTTGATTAATTGATCAATCAGCACTTTTTTTTCTCCGCCTCAGTCATTGATAAGAAAAGACGTAAAAATAACTATAAAAAGAATTTGGGATAAACTAGTTAGAAATTCTCATGTGTTATTAAGAGAGCAGATGCGAAGCAAAGCACTATGCATGTGGAAAAACATCAACTTTGAAGTGGAATTGTGCATAGTGGTCCCAATCCTTAGCTGGTGTAAAATAGTTTAGCTTTAAAGAGCTACAGTAATTTACAGCTCCCAGAATCTGGCCCACGTTTGGTTGGGGTTTTTTTAGTGGCTTTTTTTTTCAGTACCGTTCTTTGGCTTATTGGAAGCTGTTTTAAATCAGATATTATGGCTACCAAAATATATGGAATTTTAGATAAGCATCTGATCCAAAATGAACAGTATAGCTATAAAAGTAATTTGAAGAGCTGTAAATTCAGGATTGCGTATCCCTGATATTGTTGCAGAGTATTAAACTCTTGCTGCTAGAGATGCTATCCTCTAAGTGAAAACTTATCTTCCTTATGGGAAAGATCACTTCAGGGAACTCTAGGCTGGGAAAAGGCCTGAAGTTTTTTTGGTTGCTAAAATAATAATAAAAAATTTCCAATACGAAGAATTAGTTATAGGGATATTTTCCAGGTGAAAAACCTTACTGGAGTACTTTGTTCCATTTCTGTGAGGCATGCGACCTTTTCACCCTATGTCAATGATATTTTTATAGAGTGTGTGAGAAATAGGAGCATAAAGAAAATTCCTTAAGATCATTCAATTTTTCTTTTTTTCTTGAAAAAAGAAAGAAGAAAAAAGAAAAATCTTTGAATCTCAAAACAACATATACATCTTCCTTAGTGAAAATGTATTCCTTTAAAGGATGATAGCTAATACAGAAGAACAGAGAAAATCCACTTGCAATATGTTACCATAGGTTTGACAAATACAATCTTATCCTTCAAGGAGCAGAGAGTCCCAGACTGTAATGGAGGTCAAAGGAAATCTAAGGCTTTCAGTCCTTTAATAATTGTACCTGCCACCCCCCTGATCAGCATGTTAAAGAGAATGCGTGTATATGTATTATGTTTCTTAGAAGATAATTTGTATTTGTAGCAACCTACTAAATACAAGTGGACTTCACTACTATTGCTTCTAAATACCTGTTGATGTTGGTCTCACTGTGTGACAAGTGAGGGTAAAATGGAAAGAGAAATAGTTGGTATCAATCTTGGTTACCAAAGTCTTGAGAAACTGTGGGAGAGATTGGGCTTCGACAGGTCAGTTTGAGAATGGGAAGAATACTAGAAAGTGTAATCTGCACAAAGCACTACTGATTAAGAGCATACGGAGACGACTGCAGTGATGAAAATGCGGAGTCTGTGCTTCCTTTTTGCTGAGTTATATTGCTACGAGCTATCGGCACACACAGTATGGTAATAACAATATTGTATGTCTGTTCCTATAGTGCTAGTAGCAGTACCTGTCAAACATATCATAATACTGAACTATCTGTTTAATCATATAAGCAACACTCCTTACTACAATGGCTATTGTATTTGTACAATAGAAAGAACAGCCATGTGTTATTAGAGTTAAATAATGGAATAAAACTTTGTTCTTTAAACTGTTTTTTTTTGGTTTTTTTTTTTTGCATATGGAAAAAAGTTTCACCTGTTTCAGCTATAATTAAAAATAATGCAACTACAGATGACTGCCATGTCACTGGCTGATTTTTTTTTTTTAATTTTTTTATAGTCGTCTATTAAGTGTGTGGTCTGATGTGCCATGAAACACTGAAATAGCAATTACCAGTCATATTATTTAACTGTTACCGAGAAATTATTTTTCTTGGTTCTTTTAAATTATAGTGCATCTACTGCTAGTATATTGTTAGTTAAATTTAAAATATCCTGAAAGCGATGTGGACAAAAATGCTGAGATTTTGATGCAATAGCAAACTTCGGTGATGCAAGCCCATTTTTGCTCCAGGTCCCTTGAAAACACATATTGCTTGGACTTTTTGTTATCCGTTTTTAACTCTTTCGTATTCTACTTTTAATGCATCATGTACTCTTTGTTAAAGCACATGGTTTGTTTTCTGTATATGAATTGCTCAGTGTATGAAGATGTATGCCACAATTTATTTTGCGTGATATTTTTGAATGTGTGCATGTGTCAAGCTGGTTATAGATTGGTGATGATAAATTGGTTTCAGTAATCTGTATCTTATTTGCATTAATACTCTGGCAGTAGGAGCATACTGTGGTCGAACTTCATGATCTAAGATAGCTGTCTCACATCTAATTAAGCAGGGTCTGAATGAATGATTCTCCGGTATGGGTCATAATTAAACTTTTTGTTTCTCGTCTTCAGTGTGATAAAACCCTTAAGGGACACATGAATGCATGTTTGCATAACTCCTGCTAATCTGAATGGAATTTGAAAATTGATATTGAGAGGAGATGGGAGAAGGGGCTGGACCTGGTGGGTTACGGGGCTTTGTGGCAGGAATGTATCTTCATGCTCTCGTTCAGGGGTTTTTTTTTTTCCTTGATTTAGAACAACTGCTGTTTGCCTTTTAATATGTTGGAAATAACATCCCTATTTTCCTCTGAGAGGTTTTTTCCCCTTCAGTCTCCTCCATTCTAGCATACAAGCAAGTCATTAATAAAAAAGCATTTATACAGTAAGCTTGAATTATCACTTAATAAAACTATGAGAACTGTACTGCTGCAAAGATATTCCTAGACAGTACAACAGATGTTACCGTGTGTATGTTTCTTCTGAAGACATGGTGAGGGAAAGAGGTAACAATTACTTTATATTACTGAGTGACAGCAGAGGGTGGATGGGAATGATAAAGTTATATGCAGAAATTATTAATCCCTGACAATAGTATCAATATTGACATTTAAAATATTATGAACTGATAGCCCTGTTATACAAACTTCTGTGATATCTGTGCTTTTAGATGAAAGGTAGCTATTTATATACCTTACAGCTCAGTGTGATCATGTTGAAAGTATGAACTTACTCATCACAGATTCTGAGAAAGTGCAGGTTAACGTCCTCTGTCTTCTTTAGACCTATCTGATTACTTCAGCCTCCTGTGTTGACACAGAGAAAGAAACAGCTAGATTCTATGGTGGAAGAATAAGGTTTGCGAGCACTGACTGATATAAGGTATCCCATTGTGATAACCTAAACCAAATTTTAAAAAATCAAGCATCCTTTTCAAGTAAAACTTGAGAAACATAGAAAGGAACAGCAAAGATGTATCTGAACACACCTGAAGGCGCACCATTTACTTTCAAAAGAGATCTTTCCCATCACTCGTGGATAGCTCCACCATGAAGAGCGATATCAAAAGACCTCAGAAAAGTAACTACTCTTTTATGTCTTTGGGAACTCAGGTGCTTACAAGATTGTTTCTGAGAAGGAAAAGGATTGATTCTATTTTCAGTCTCTTGTTGTTGGCATTTGTGGACCACATCACTACATACAGTATTGGAGAAATATACTCTTGATATATGAATACAATTCTGTTTCCTCTTGCAGCTTGAAAGAATAGTGCGATGTTGCTGTACGCAAACTCAGTTTGGACACTATGTTTTTAAGAATCCTTTCTTACACTCTATACGATTGTTTTATTTAAAATACATATGGAGTTTGCTGAAGATCTTTAAACTTAATTGATAGGTCATCTGCATGACTAAAATAGAGAAATTAAATTTTAAAACAGTGTGTACTGGTTTGTATGAAAGTATTATAGGCTTAAAGTGCCCTGTGATAATTTGTGAACTGGATATCCCCATACATCAGTCAGAAAATTGCTGTGTTTAAACTAGCAAGATTCAGTTATTTTTAATATGGAAAGTGACTGTAAATTTGCTAACTCTTCAACTGAACATACACTTAATTTACAAAATTAAGCAGTTTTGTGTTTACTAGTGTTAGATCTGCAGCTTTACATTAACTATATATCTGTACTGGTGCTGTATTGAACATACCATAAATAGGCAGGTACTCTATTTTAATGATAGTAATTTTTCATGTCCTATAGAATTTCTGATAATTCTTTATTTCTCACTCTTTGCCTTCAACAAAAGCTGAAATAAATATATTTTGAAAGCTGTCCATGCAGCAGTTAACCTTTTTTAATCTTTCATTTTCATTTTGTTCTTTGGCTTCCCTTCACTTCATTTCATACTCCTGCCCTGTGTAGGCATTCTTTATGCTACAACACTGGTGTACTTTTTTGCTGTCAGTTTAAAAAAAATTAGCAGTAACATTAATGTAGCTGATACCATGGTAGGCCTATCAAGAAATTTGATCTATTATTCAGATTAATATTAGTTTTGGTAGAGAGCTGAAGCTGAAAGTCAGTAAATCCTATGTAAAGAGGGGTATGAAGCACTTCTCATTATTTGGCCCCTAGCATTTGTCAATGGGACAGTCATATCCTTAACATGCACACCTTAACATGCAGAGAATGTCTTTGTTGAGACACATACTTAGGTAAGTTTGAGAAGCCTTTGTTTGAAGCTTTTTCTTTTTTTTTTTTTTTTTAAAGTTGGATGTAGGTAAAATATATCTCATCATGTGCTTATAGAGACTGTGAATAACCAGCTCCTTAATGAATGACATTTTTAAAGTTTTCACTGGTTAGAAATGTTGAAAGAGTTATAATGTGGCATTTCTTCCATCACCAAGCAGATTATCCATATGGTACAGAATAACAGACAAACTGACACTAGTATTCATTTGGAGTAAGAATTTTCACCACTCATTGAGGAAAGGTGTTTTGTTATTGAATAATTAGCAAACACACTTCTTCTCTCCCCCCCCAAAAAAAAGATGTCACCTGTTTAGACATAGTAGAAGTCCTTGCTTTCATTCATGACAAGCAAGTCGGTTTTAGCTAAAGTTACTGTTCCTTTCTGTTTCGGAGCTGCTACAACGGCTGCAGTTTGAGCTTGAAGGCTCTGAGTGGCTGAGATAGCATCACAAATTGTATTGCATCTCAGCAAGTGCAATTCAGGTTTCCACTTCTGGGTGCTCGGTTATTGGAGGTGCTCAGTCCCTGCAATTTGTATTGACTTTGGATTTGCAGGTGTGCAACAAATCTTACAAGCCAGGTGATGGGTGTTATAAGAATTCCCACAGAAAATGGTAGGCATTAGCTTTATTTGTACTTCTTAAATGCTACAATCTCCCTCTTGAGGTATTAATGCTGTATGAGAGAGTAAATAGGGCTTTTGATTTTTCCCGGTGGTTGTAAGAACACATTTTAAATTCTTCAGGTCAAAAATATGTGTGTTACATAAAGGTATAATGAATGATTCATTTGTGATTTTGGATGGAGGAAACTTTAACACCAGTTTGTTTCTGTGTAAATGTTCCAAGGAGCAAAATGCAAAGTAGATGATGCTGTTCTAATTGCAAAACCTCCCTTAGTTACCTTCTCCCTCCTCCTGATCCTCTTCTCCCTTCCCCCTCCCCCCCATGGCTTTTTTAAACAATTATGGGCATTGTGCTCCTTAATGGTGCATAGTTACTGTAAAGATAGATGTCCTCAAATAATGAGTTTCTAATAATAATCAGAGGGAGTTAGATTAAACTGGTTTTGTATAGAAATCTTACAGTGTGAAAAAGTACACCTAAAATCCTGAGATATATTTACAGGAGCTAAGTCTATTTACAGAGGACTAACCCAATTTTGTATCTGTGCATGTGTGTGGGGAGGGGAGAGTAGAGGCGTATGTTTTTATGTGCCTATGTTTTTGTCCACCCGCTTTAAAGACCTCAAAAGATTATTTTTTTTTTAGTACAGATTTCTATTTTGCTTTCTGATGACAGAATATGTTTTAAAATCACAACATACTAATTAGCTTCTGTGTTTACACTGGAAAGCTTGCATCCCTTCAAATGACTTTAACCATGCTCTTCTTTTTCTCTATTGCTCCCTGCCCTCCCCCCCTCTTCCCCCCCATCTTCCCCCCCGTCTTTTTTGTTTTCCTTATGAGGTTTCTATTAGATTTGTTGCTTTCTTCCTTGTTCAGAAGTTCTGAAGGGAAGGAAATGAAAATGCTAAGTACAGTAATAGATAATTGTTACTTTAAAGAGTTGTCACTATATTGGCTAGGAAAAATATTTTTCCTAACAGGTACTGGATCAGCAAGGCCATACAATAAACAGTGCAAAATAGTTTAACTTATGGTTTAGAAATATGTATGCCATTTAAATGGAAACAAACCCCCAAATCTCCCACATACCTTTTGGGGTTTGGCGAACAAAAGCTCACTTGTACGCTCCAAATTCCCCTGGGCCTCAATTTGCAATACCATTATTTAAGCCTGGCTGATATAAACCCATTGCAGAGAAATAGAAGCTCTCCTTCCTAGCTTTTCAAAGCCGTTCTGTGCCCCCCTCCTCTGCCTACTCACATCCCCCAGCCCCTCTACCCTGCTCCCAGCCTCTCGGTCTTACCCTGCCACTGTGAAACTCTTTTGTATTTGAAATACAGTAAATGTAGAAATACTGCGCTCCTAAAACACAGAAAAGTGCCATTCTGCGTGGTCTTATTGACGTCTCTACCAACACGCATGTAATTCTATCTTCTGACTAAGATCAAGGCTATAATCACTTTAATATCTGTTGTGTCCTCTACCAGGTGACCTGCAGTCTTTCATTGTAAAGATAAGAGACTCTGATATAATAACTTATTTCTTCTCTAAGTCTGATCTCATAGAAAATACTAGCCATAAACTGAGGAGAAACTTGTACCCGCTTAATATACTCCTGGGGTGCCAGGCTCTCTGTGTATCTGCTCGGGGGTACAGTACTGGCATTGTTGGATCCTCAGCTGGAAGCTGTTCTGGAGCAGACAGCTCCAGAACAGCTTCCAGATTACGGTGTAATCCCTAACAGCTAACAGTAAATGGGGGAATTGCTGTAGCTTAATGCAGCAATGAGTACTACAACTGTATTTATTTTGCTGCTAATAAAATGGCAGTCTAGTTTGTCACTACGAAGCTTGTCTTTTTGAAATCGCAATTGAGATGCAGTTCTGAGATTTTTGAGGTAGTACCTGTTAGCAGGAAGAGCTAAGAAATAGATGAGCTGCGTTCCCGAATGTGGGCAGAAGGATGGTGAGTAATACATGCCTTGGTATGGCATCTGCCAGTAGCAAGTTGGTTTTTTGTTTTTGGTTTTGTGGGTTTTTTTTTCCCCTTGCTCTAGTTTTGGAAGGTGTAAGGTATTCTGATAAGCAGAGGGGGGGGAAAAAAAAGGGAAAAATACTTCCAAGCAAATCATTATAGCGTATCTCAATGACTGTGCTCCACACTTAGATTTAATTAGAAGACAACTGCACTGGAAAACTGGTCATTTTAGTCATAGTTAACGACTGGTTCTCTCCTACCCCCAATCAGAACCGATTATATGCTGTGCTGTTTAATATAATTTCTACAAGAAAATTAAGTATGAATAGGCATGATAGTATTGTGTAGTTGCAATAATGAGTTTTTCATTAATGATGTTACTTTATCATTTAACTATCCTTTTAGAGGTGGAAATAACTATTTTCTTTGTGGTGTCTCCTTTTACTATATATACCAACCAGTGTCAAATTGGGGTATTTTGTAAATACTGTAAGCAAAAGACTGTGACTGGATAGCTATTAATATGTTCATTACGTGGTAAAAAGGCACTGAAAGAAGTGAAACCTTGTACATCCATGTTTCTTACAGGATAACTGCTTTCAGGAGGCATTTCTTTTATGTTGTAATATAATTTACTAGCATACGGTTTCTAAAGTGCTGGATTTCAGACAAGCAAGTTTATTTCCTAGTTAACTGTAATAAGACTTACTTGCTGTCAGTAGTAAGATAATAAGGACAAAAATCATGTACGGTTTAAGAAAAAAAGTATCCAGCCATTTGCATTTGTGCACCAAATTCCACTTGGTGATATGCTTGTTGGGCTGAGCTATTAAGTGCTCTGTGGACTGTATTTCAACTAGTGTATGACTGACTAGGTATATTAGAGCTTTTTACTTACTGCCAATGCAAAAGTTGACCCTGTTTTTACCCTGAGATGTTTTTGCCTTTAAAAAGATCCACACTTTATGACTACACAGGTGGGTGGTAAGAAAATTTATTGTTGTTATTTGTAGGGTGTGGCTCCATGTTAGAGTAACCTGAATCTGAACTGATGCTGAATAGATTTTATTTTTTTATTTTGATTCCAAAGCCCAACTGTGGGAATTGATATATCATCTTAAAATTTCAAATCTACATTTTATGCACCGTGCCAAAGCACCCGTGAGCTCATTAAGCAAAGACTTTTTCAATTATATCTTGTGTTTATGCATGTATTTATACTTGACAGGAATCCTTTAGAGGTTTGGTTTGCTGTATTAATACTTACAGTTTCTTGGAGTACATAAAATATGCTTGAAAAAATAAAAAGAGTTAGCACTGCTTACAGATCTAGTTCTGTTAGTTTCTTCTGTGTTTTAGTAGCTGCTGAAAAGCTCCTTGGCCAGACATCCAGCCTCTAGAGGGCACGCCAATAACCTCCGCTGCCAGACCCTCACCCGCGCAACCATCTGCAGAAAGTTTTAAAGCTGGCACCAACAAAGAGAATCCCATTTGTGTTGCATGATAAAATCTCTGTGCATATTCCTCGTTATTCCTGGAGTTTTGCTACAATAAGTGGTTTGCTTTCCTTTTTTTTTTCTTTTTCTTTTTTTTAATCTGGTGGAAGGCTTTTGTATTTGTTATGCTCTTTGCTTTCTTTTTTTTTTTTTTCTTTAGTGGTGATGAAACTTTATGAAAGTAAAGACTCAAATCCACTATGGTATAACCACGTGGCTCGCTCATAGTTATTTCTTCACCTGGTAGAAATCTTTCTTTAGGTATACACTGCTCTTTACTATAGTAAAGACTACAGAAGCCGGTGCACAATATTTGAGACTTACAAAATTAGCTACTAAAATTTATTATGTACTAAAATATAGATAATAAATAATTCAGGTGGAATTAAACCCAGTTAACCCTATTCCCATCACCTAGGTTCAATTGCTCGACCCTTTTCTCTCGTGAAATGCCATATTGCAGTTTCTTGTTCTCCTATGGGCTATTGTTACTAACATTGATATTTATGTGCAGTCAGACTTGTTCTTCAGCTCAAATGTTTGATCACAGTTCTCTACTCCACTATATCACCATTAGAAATCGGAGGGTTTCCAATAATTCAAATGAATCTGATAGTCTGCTTCAAGTTTTCCTTAAATCTACTGAAGTAGAACAAAAGGGCAAGTATTCTTGGATTTGGTACCATAAATTAAGACATGCCCCAATTAATAGTTTAGTTTTGGTCTAAGAATGTGAGTATGTTTAGGGAGAAATATATATTTAAGAAAACTTTGTTACACAGAGTGTCATTAACCAAGTATGCAACCTTTCCTGAAAGTGTACTGGTTTAACATGGGCACTTTCTGCTTGAGCGTTTTTAAGTATTATTTTGCCAGTTTGAATTGAAACGTGGTTGGAACATGTACACTTTTGAAGGAGGAAATGTATGTCCTGCTGATGACTTCATTAAATCCTCTGTGTAGTTGAACAGATAGGCCTGTTACTCTGGGTAAACTTTGCTTTTTAATTGTATGAATACAGCATTTTAGCGGCACATTTATTGTTGAGCCAGGAAGCTTAACTGCATTGTTGAGTTCCTGCATTTCTGTACAACACAGGGAAAAGAGAAAGAATCAAGCTAAAGTTAAAGGGATTGGTTTTCTTGATTTTGTAGCTCACCTGGCCTATAATCAGGAGATCTATACTCAATTTAGCTTTCCAACCTTTTCTTTGAAAGTAATTTAAAAAAAAAAAATTAAAACCCTGTTTGGTATACAAAGTGTATGGTATCTGCTTTACTGGTGGTACTGGACCAAATTTTGTTGGGGGAGTTTGACAGTAACCCGTAAGCAGTTTGGAAGATTTATTTAGTATGTTCCTAGATAGATGCAACCCCATACACAAAGTTTTCCATTGCCTCAAAATGTCAAAGAGTTTTTGTCAGTCTAAGGATAATTACGGTTTATGGAGATGCAGGGGAGAAAAAATTCCAAGGCAGAGCACAATCTGTGAAAGTGCTAGGTCATACTTCTTATGTCTTGATCACCTGCGGCCAACGGATAGTTAACTTACTGGAGAAATAATGGTGACATTGTTTTGTGATTCATCTAATCCGCTTTTTCCCAAGGGGCTGAGACAATCAGTAGTGTGTCACTTCAACCTTGGCATACACCCAGGTTGCAAACTTGTTCCTTCGCTCGGTGTTGTGTGTTGGAGCTGTGCAGTAAACTGCCCAACATACAGAAACCTCAATAAAAAGGGATGCGTAACACCTGGGGGGCAGCATGGTTAACCGCTTTACAAACCTAATCTCTGCAAGGGTTAGGGGTACTCTTAGAATACGCTTTACCTGTCATGGGAAAGGGTTGGAAATATAGTTAGGATATCTGCTCAGTCTTAAATAACCAAGTTTTTTGATGACAGAGTTGTTTACAGTCAGAGACTGTCCCTGCTATTCTGCCTGGGAGAGGGTAATCTTTTTTTCCTAACTGCCAGTAAAGGATTGGTGTCCTCCAAACCCCAATATCCTGAGCCTTTCTCTTCCACCCTGTCAAATGGGTGGCTTTTTTGGCTCATCCTGAAAGCCAAAAAATCAGACTGTGTTGAAATGAGTGGGGGAAGCAAGTCCTAGAGCCAGAAACATCCCTGTGAGGGACATGGTCCCTCCTGGGTGCCCACATCACCCCTGGCATCGTGGTGGCAGGCAGAGCAAACTGACCGTCAGGTGGATCAAAGTAGCAGGGACAAGTGAATGTGCTGTGAATGCATTGATACAGTTTATAGGAATTTATTTTTTTTTTTTTTAAGAAAGTAGTTATGTGGGGAAAATAATTCATAATTAATTTTAATGGGAAGTATTAAAGCACTGAGCAACTCAAATGTAAGCTGAATGGATGGTCTCTGATTTTTTTTTTTTTTTTTTTTGCTGGAAGGGTATGTGTCATGTCTTTGGTCTGAATTTAGAAAAGTGTGAATTTTGTTCTTGCGGTGCAACATTGTACCTCTTAGATGTAGGAAAGGGGAGAAATGGGAAAGGATTTTTTTTTTTTTTTCCTCCTGGACAAATGAAAGCAAGAGCAAAGTCATTTTAGAATTCGGGCTCCAAATTTCTCTTTAAACCATTTTTAATAGAAACAGTAAGTTATAAATCATCTAAGCAATTACCTGAACACAGAAGGAGCGGGGCCCAGCCTGGGCTTCAGCCCCAGATGTTTCTGGACTACAATAATGGCCCAGCCCAGATATTTACAGCTTAATTTCTGTTCATGTGCACTTGTCCATAAATGGTTCCTTTTCCATTTCCAGTTCAACAACTGAACCACTTATAGTAGAGAGTGATTTAAACTTGAATGATGGCAAAATGTGAATAGAGACAATTTACCTTTGGAAACTTTAAAGTCCATTTCCAATATTTAAAATGTAAGGTAACTCTTGAACAGAGAATGATTGATCAGTAAGTGCCCCCTTTTAAGTGTTGTATTCTTTATTTTTTTTATCTGTATATGTGTATAAAACCCGATTATTTTTTTTCCCTTAGCTTCACTGCAGTTTGGAGCAGAGACCTTTTTTTTTTTTCTTTTCTTTTTTTCTCCTTTTAACGCTATGCTATCTAGCACTACTTGCATTCCAAGTCAGCGTATCTAACCTCGCTCTTCTCCCCATTCCTGTGCTCCTCACTGCTCTTCCCAACCAGCCCCATTGCTTGAAACTAAACAAATTGAAAATAATCATTGGTAACCATCTGCTGTGCTGAAATTCCACGTACAGCAGTTAACTCCATTTTACAAAACAACTTCAATCTAGTGAATTACAGTGCAGTTCTTGGTGGCAGCAGATAGCAACAAGCAGTTTTGAGTTCCTCTAGACAAAGCAGTTCACATAGAGAGCATTATGCACAGTCACTCGGTGGTGGTGGGGTGGGGGATACTTTGGCCGGCAGACAGTTCAGTGTAATGCATTTGAGACTAGAGAGAATCTAGCCACAGCCGAATTGTTTCATCTGATTAAAAAAAGAGGCCGGTCCATAAAACTGTGCAGACAGACGATCTTGCAAATGTGTGCCCCTTAGTTTGGTTTTCTGTTTCTGCAGCTGCAGCGCAGTGTGATGAGTAGCGCGTTAGGCTTTCAGTCACTTTCATGTGACTTTTGGAGTGCCCAATAAAAACCTTAACCAAAAATTAGATTGCGTAGCTCATCAAAGTGTATTGAAGAACAATAATTATTCATAGAGTTTCTATTGAAGAAACTCTTTTATTGATGCAGAACTGTAACAAGAAGCACTCTAAATAGTGACAGACTGCCAAACAGCAAACATTCAAATAACAACAGACTATGATGTAATATTAAGATAGGTACCATTATCATCTATGTTTTTAGCTCAATTTCAGTTATTTGAGCTTAGGTTTTGATCGTGTATAAAGAAAGTTGCTTAAAATGAGCAGTATATTGAGTTCAAAGGACCCATACAGTTCATAAATTCTCCGGTGTCTACTGGATTTTTCATCAGGGAGACTTCCAATAAAAATGATCTATTTTAGAAATAATATTGTTTAGTAGGTTGAAATGTGGTGTAATAAAATTAGACCTTCAGTCTTCTAAAGTTACTACTTAGATGGCACCCTTGGGATGGTAAAATGGCTGTATAAGCAGATGAATCAGACAGTTTCACTGATGGATACATTTGTCAGTCTCTGTTACAGATATAATATATTCTTATATCTGTAATCCTGACACTGTTACATCCAAATGAAATCAACATGAGGTTGTCATCTTTAAGCAAATATGTTAAGTGTTGTCTTTTGTGCTTTGGATTTGAAAGAAAGGGGCCCAAGGGAGCCAGCATCATGCAAATGGAACAAATCCCATTTCTTCTGAGCTGTGCTGTTTCCCCCTTCATGGCAGCTGGCTGTGTTATCTTTGTGTGTTTCTCTGAGTGCTGACAATTCTTTCAGTGATCTAAGTTAGGGCACATTAGAAAGTGGAAGCAGCTGTCTGTCGTTATACTGAGAGACGTGTTTGCTCTACTGCAAAGATGAAGGACCATGAATCCTTGACACACTCTCTCCCCCCTCCCCCTTTACTTTCCAACATGATCAACATTCAGACGCACAGATTGTCTGCTTGGACAGTTTTTTGTTCTGACTGACAGCATCTGGCATAGACAAATTTAAAAATACATAGCATGCCATGCTTGGAATTGGAACATCCCTTCTTTATTAATCTTCTCATTTAAACCATTCATTTACATTTCAAGAAAGGTTACAGCTTGATATGGTTGAAACATTTATTTTAAATGAATAACCTCCTAATGAAATACCTTGAATGAGCACCAAACAGTCAGTGTTCATTAAAAATTACACCTGATTAGTGTGGCCTTGGAACTGTTGCGAAGACATAAGATTTCCCCATTGTCTCAAGCCATAATAAAAAAAAAAAAAAAATGTTTAGCATGTGTGAGTGTGTGTAATTTTTTTTTTTTTACCACAGAGCTAAATGAGAATGGTGTTTTCACTCACAACCCCCCATCATTTTCAAGAGTACCATATTATAAAGCAGTAGCCTTTAAAATGCTATTTGTCTAATTAAATCTGGTTTTCCTGGAACAATGCATTTGAAGGAAACGCCTAAATAGTGTTTTGTTTTGTTTTATTCTGCTAAGGCATTTATGATTTGGGAAAAAAGATGCTTTGTGATTTGATGTAATCTGAAATTATATATATATTTATCTACTGAGAAGTATTCATGTTTGTATACAATACTTTACTAGTAAAATATAACTGAAATGGTGGACCACCCACTAAAATGTTTATGCACGTGCATATGCACATGTACATTCTGTGCGCTCTCATCTTCATGATCCAGGTTAGCAACGCAGACATGCTTGTCTAGCATTTATGTAAAAATAATATGAAAATTGGCTGTACCAGTCAGAATATGGACTTTGAGTCCAGGAAGAGAGGAGGAAAAACCTCTTCTTGTACTAGGCATTTTACACGGTCTATATCACTGTGGATTTCAGCTTTAACAACTCGCAGTACAGAAAAAAAAATCTTCCAGAAGGCGGGGGGGTGGGGGGGGAACACCCGGTATTATAATAAAATAGAGGACTGTTCAAGTGCTTGGCAGTAAATATGTAAAACAAGTATCCTGGCTTATTTGGAGAGGAAAGAGATGCTGTGGCAGACAGGCTCAATTAACAATTGTAAGCAGGAGAGGACTTGTATTCCTTCGGTAAACGTAGGAGAGGTCATTTGCTTTAGGATAAATTCTGACAAATTTCAGATTGACATAAAGGCTGGAAAAAATACGACAAAAGATTTACAGTTTTACATCAAGCATTTTGTATTTGCAATGTCCACTTGCATTTTTTTTTCTCAGTGAATAGATATCTTTTTTATTAATTTTTTACTGAATAATATATTTTTAAATTAATTGACTGTGAAACAAGCATTTTGGAACAATAGGAATTTTAATACAGGCTTGAAATATCATTTAGGATTTTTTTAAAATTCTCTTAATAGTGTCTAATTTATTTTTCTTTTTCTGAATGAAGCACTAAGATGATAAGTTTTCAGCACAGGTTTTACTATGCTAGTTATGTGTAATCATAAAAGTGAAATCAAATTTTATTTTAAATGAAATCACATTTCCCCCCCCCCCAACCTGTTCCTTTTATGTGATAAACTTCTATTTTGATTTTTTTTTTAATGACTACTTATAAAGGCTTGTACAGATATGCATCTGTAAGCAAACTGGGAATAGGTTAGAGAACACAATTCCCTGGTGTAAAAAGCAAGGTTTAGCAGTAATGCTTTTAATCTGGACTTGTAGAGGATTCGGGAGCATCCATAGATCTGCTTCAGTAATTACCATACCCCAAGTGGCACTGGAAGAGACATTTGCCTAAAAACTTGATGTCTTCATTACACTGTTTACATTTTAATTAGAAACATGAAAATTAGTGATTCATACGGACAACTATAGTTTAAGTGGGTTTGCTCACCATCCAATAAATCATAGGGGGGGGATAAAGGGGAGGAGGGAGAAAAAAAAAAAAAAAGGCAAACCCACAACCTGCCTCTGCAAGCAACAAACCCTCTCAAATCTTACAGTTGTAATAAATAGTTTACTAGGAATCATTCATGGGAATAATGTGCTACCATTAGAAGCTAGTTAAAATGTTTTTTATTTTATCAGAGATGAAATTTCCATGTAAATTAGCGAATGTAATTTTAAAGATAAAGCTACTTGCACAGAGTACTACATGTATGTGAATGGCATACGTAGCCTCTGTGTGTGCGTAAATATATATATAAAATTGTAGCTGTATTAAGGAGAAGAACTGGTGTAGGAATATTTTGGCAGTGCTGAGCACTACGTATGGCTGCAGAGAAGGCGGTTTAGCCTGTTTCAGTATGTCTCCATAAATATGTGTAAACATTTGTATAGCCGCACGGAGAGCTGTATATATAGAGATCCACATGTGCACGCACACAGAGACAAGTAAGGATATGTTGATAATTTTCCCCCTGAATTTTGCATATACCTGTCAGCACCGGTGGCCTAAAACCACCTCGTCCAGGAGTGATGGGGAGAAGCAGCGGTGCCTGTCAGTGTCCCCGCCTGAGTCAGCAGCATGTCCAGTGCCTGCGCCGGGCGACAGTCACTCATCCAGCCCTGCCCTCCCGGGGGGCCGCCGGCCTCCTCCCCACCGAGGAGAATGACCCTTCTGTCTGCCACGCTCAAGATCCCGCATCGCACCGCATCGGTGTGCGAGTTCAGATCCCTACTCCTGAAGGCAGAGCTGGGATTCCAGCTAATGACTCAGAGATACAGAGGGTCAATGCACTGGTGATCTGGAGTACTGAGCCATCGCGCCAGCTTAGTTGTACTCCCCCCCCCTGCGCCCCCATAACTCACTGCCTTACCCTCCGCCTTTCCAGCCCCATTCCCTAATGATAAAAGTGATGATATGCAAAACCGCATTTCCTCTTCTAAGAATACTTTATGGGTCATATTCCTTTGGATTTCAGTTTGGTCCGCTTGATTTAAAAAAAAATGTTTTGCTTGGGGGGGCACGGGGGAATTGTTTTCTACACTATTAACTTCATGTTACGTTAGTTCCATATAGGCTGTTTTGGGCATTATGCAAATAATACATGGATAACCAATTTCTTTGAATGGGAGAGTAAGCCTCGGTAGCAATAAGTAAAAACTTGTTGGTTTAATGACTTTTTCTTTAACCAAAAGTAAGGAAGCTTCCTTTTCCCTTGCTTTTTATTAGATTTCTTTTTGTTGGAATCCTTAAGATTTGTAGGATACCCTTTTTGCAGAACTTGCAGTCTGTCATTTTCTTCACACACATATATATATATATGAAAATTTACTTATATATTTATAATTCCTCCTGTGTACCTTAGATTTTTAGACTGTACATGGTATACATGAGAATGGGCATTTTATAAAGATGTTCCAAGTCTGCCAATAAGAATTGTATTTTTGTTCTTTCATCATTCGGGTGGTATTTCTGAGCCAGAGAATAAGTAAACCCAAGTATATCTTGTGGTTATTTTAATGCTTGATGTAAGCATTTCACATGCCAAAAATAGACAATAGTGTCTCTTTTTTGCATTTGTTTTAATGTTCAAATATTAACATTTCAAATATTAACATTATAAAATATTAACGATAAATGTTTCAGTTTATGTCACACACTTTCATTTAGTCTGAAGATTTGTTTTCCTTTTTCTTAATTTAAGGTTTTATCAAAAGTTATTAGTATTGTCTCTAATTCCTGGTAATTTGGCAGCCCTGCAATGGGGCAACTTGGGTGCACACTTTGTAGTGCGATTGACTTACTGACAGTACTCTGTCTTCATTTGTTCTGGTGTTTCTTTTTTCTTTTTCCTTTTTTTTATTTTTTTTTTTTAAACCCGTCTTTTCGGGTCTAGGCATGTTATAAACACGACTAAACAGAAGTGTCTACATCTGCAAAGACAGAAACATGCTGCTTGCTTGTACGTACTGCAAAATTCTAATAGTTTTGTGCTATCTGTTAAATTCAGTGTGCTTTTTGCATTGTGGCACGAAACAGTTGTGCTGCGAGGGAAGCTGGCTGCCTGCCAGCCATCGACTATAAAATCCCGGGTACCTGAGAGCTTATCAGTCCTTTTGCTTTGTAAAAGAAAAAGTGATGAAAATGTTGGTAAACTGCCATGAAGGTTTAAGGCTGCCGGAATAAGGAGCCGTGTAATCAGATTGGAAAATGGAGCTTGAGATTCTCTGCATGGGAAGCAGTCGCCTGTGGACCTACCGAGATGCTGTGCAAGTGCCCGAGCTGACCACTTTGTTAGCAAATCAGCTTGTTTGCTGCAGCAGCAGGGTGGAACAGGCTAGTCCTTGTGATGGTATGTAACACAAGTAATATCTCTTGCTTTGCGCAATGTAATCAGCTTGCAATTAGCTCACTCTACATTAACCTTCTTGATATTTTTCCCTTTTGTAAGACTGTGCGCTTTAAACAATTAACTATAGAAAGTAATCCTTCAAGCAAATCAAAGCAATCCTTTAATTTTATCACCCTGCTGAAAAAGTATCAGGTGGTCAACTGGTCTTCATCAGCTGCTGGAAATTCTCAGGCTCACTGTAGCGTGGAGAGGTTCTTTAACCCATTCACATTTAGAAAAATGTCAAGATTTTATATTTCTCATATAATATAAAGCTGCATCATGAAGCTGCAATTGGAATTGTTTTAATGAAAAGCCTTGGGAGAGCCCTTTCCCATGCAGACAGCTTTTACGCTTCTGTTTGTTTAGGCATTTCCATACACTACCTCTCAGAAAGCTTTGATGACACAGCCACTTGTACTGATAATTCCACTGCTTCACCTCCAGTGAACTTGATTCACTAAGGTTGGAGCGAACAAGGATATCATTGCTGATCTTGTGCGTTGCTTTTTAATCCTCGAAATAAAAGCCAGAACGGGAAATTTCGTGTGATAGACAAACTTCCTTTTAAGTGGGAGAGTAAAAGTTTTAATGCCATTTGTGGAAATGTGGAAGCTTGAAGTTTAGCTAGGGAAAATAAAACTTAATTCAAATTAGGAGTGCAGAACACGATTTGCCTTCCTGCTATTTGAATGGCTTACACACCCAAAAGTTCTTTTGTCTATTTGGTAGTTTGGGATTTTATTACAGGCTTGAATTTTCCAGAGTCATTCTGTAAAAAACGTGATTATTTATACCCTGGTAATATAGTATAATAGGAATATGCCTGGTATTTCATGTAGAAGTTTGCTTCTATTTAAATAACTGTTTGACATGCCTTGCTGATTTCTAAACTTAAATCACTCAACAGTTATGCTCATATGAATAAGAGCAGTGAAATTAGTGACAAAAATATTTATGAATAATAATGCTGTGCATGAGCCTTATTCATATTACATTCATTATTTGAAAATAAATGTTGTGGGTTATTTAAGGCTGTAATGAACAAAGTGATCTGAAACTCCTGTCCAGATATTTTGTTTAGAAGACATTGGAAATGGCCAGCAGCTGCTTTGCCGCCCCCCGTAAAAAGTCATTTCAGTCATTTCACTGAATTCCAGTAGATCAGAGCAATAAACTGAATTTATAATATGTGATCTGCTTTTACCAATGATATCTGTGAAAGCAGTATTGACTGGCTGTGTTAAAGTCATCTTTTATCTCTCTTTGTAGAATGTGAGCATGTTTTGAAAATACATAACCAGATCCTACTAATCATCCTACATTTATCATATTTTAATGTTGGCTTTGGCTTAGTTTTAATATGTATAAAAATTCTGGAATTTATGTGCACATCTGTTTTCTGTGTGCCCCAATTTAAAAAAAAAAAAAAAAAGGCAAAAAAAAAAAATAACCTGCATACATCTTATGCTGCAAAGATCTACTTTATATTCTTTTAGAGGACAAACTCCATTAGATATGCACTTACTGTACATTGGATTGTAAATCTTACAATTTAATGGTAATTCAGTGAGCAGTTATTGCTTCTGTGGCCTTTTTTCTTTCTTTTTTGTCCCATCTCACTTGTGAAATAGGGTTACCCTTTACAAGTGTCACATCCATAGATTCATCTTTTGTACTCTATAGTTGTTCCTAGTGCATCATTCTAAGTGAAAAGAAAAATAGGAAGCCAAAGCTACAGGAGGGGCATTGGGGGAGGGGGGTCTATACATAGAAATACAGCATATAGCAGCAGAAAGACCAAAGCAGTTTAGCATCAATCTAACAGATTAAAATTTTGCTGTAAAGGTACATTTTCTTTAACCTCATTCTCATTCGTTTTTCCATACCACTGTAGCTGGCGTTTGAATTCCCAGGAAGCAGAAATGGTGTCTTAATGATACGAGCCTTTTTGCCTTGCTTACACTGTTAATACTCTTATCCCTTTTCTGATATGAAATACTTTTTGTAGAAACAATATACACATTTGTAAAGAAATTATAAAAGGATTCTCCTTTTGAAGATAATGAGTTCTCTTCAGGAACTGCAGGTTACGTGGAACACAAATGAGCTCTAAGTGGAGGGATTTAAAGTCCTGCTACAGCATTTAATTTCTTGAGGAAAGGAGTTCAGTTCAAGGTTAGCCTGTTATTGTGGCACTGGCAACTACTTCTCTCAATCCTGTTCTTCTGCCAGCAGTACCGCACAAAAGGCAGTCATTTTTATTTAATACGTAGGGAGGTATTAATCACTGCAGTGTTTTCTTGCAAAAATTTGTCTTATCAAATTCATTGTTTCACCACTCATGACAATAATAGGTGTTTAATTACTCAATAAGAGCAGTTTATAGATTCCATTTTTCCTGTTTGCTGGACAAATGGTATTGATTTTGTACTTTGATGCAACATGAAACTGTATTAAACACAATTAGAATTCTAAGGCTGGCAATGTGTATCAGTTATGGTAACTGAGCTCCTTGCTAAAGAAACTGCATCTTCCAAATTATCACTACATTTAAATTCCCAGGAGAATCAAAGCTCTTTAAGGACACTCCTTTTATTACACGAGTTCTTGGTGTGTATTTTTTTGGTTTTCACTAGAATTTATGATTGCTACAAATTTTATATATTCAAGACAAATAGTTGAGGTAATGTTTTTTCAGATAATGATCCCTTTACAGTGGTGATAAGTTGTGCACATTCCAACCTCCGCAACAATTTTACCATTGTCTCATCCTACCTTCATGCCATACTTACGAACAAGATTTCTTGTATGAAAAATAAAATGATGTTGTAGCCCAAGCTTGAGTTTGGACAGTAAAAATTTATGAGACTAGGGAAGACAGCAGACTTCTTTTTCTATTTTTCCTAGAGCTTTCAGTTTTCTTCAAAGGGCGACTATTAAGCCACATGTGGGTTTTTCTTTTTCTTTCTTTTTTTCTTTCCTCTTTTTATTTTTAGTGATGGTTATTATTCTACTGTCATTCGTGGCATGTTATTGATCTATCAATATCTGCATAGGCTTGAGCCCTTTCTTCAGGTAGGATTTTAGCTGATTTGCAAAAATCGCACTGCCAAAATAATTGTTCAACGCTTCCTTTGTGGGTCAGTACATTTTTAATTACAATTCTTTTCTGCTACTGGTGCTTTTGTAACAATTTCCAATTGGGAGTGTTTAATGTTTTCTTATTTTTGTATTTGTTTTTATTTCCAAAGAGTCAGAATTAAAAAAGCATGAACTGAAGGTGAACATACTCAAGTATCTGTATCAGAATCAAGAAAAGAAGAATGATTGGTGTCAATGTGCATTCCACTGTACAAACTTGTTTAAGTAATAAAATCTTTATGATATTTTGATGCATGTTGCGTTCAAGCTTTTAGGTAAATAAATTAGATAAAATTCTTAGTGTACAATTCCTACTTTTTCTTCTCATTAGTTTTATTTCTAGGTTCTGATTGGAGTCAAAATTTTTTCTCATTTAGCTCAGTTTGGATATTCTTGAAAATGTAGGCAGAATTTATGAAAAATGTACCTTGATTGAACAATACTTTTGAAGAAAGCATGTCACAGACAGAGATATGTGTGTTAATTTTTCCTGCATCTAAATGCTTTCAAAGTACAATTGAAATAGAGAAAGAAAATGCAAGTATTTGAAATATCCTTTGAATTACATATGTAGGTGTGGTGTGTGCTTGTTGCGGAGCATGGTTAGTACCAAGAACCAATCCATTGTTTAATCACCTGCTTTTATATGAAGCAGTATTTTTTCTCCTTTCTTGGGGCACCTGATCGTATTGCTTAATTTCACCATATGCGTATTAACATACTTACATTCATGTTTTTGTTCTTATTTTTTCAAATCTTTCACAGAGCATTCGCCAAACTCTGAAAAGCTCGAATTTTCCTTATTTAAGCTTACTTTAAGAGCTTCAGTGGGACTACTCATGCTTAAACTTAAGGACATGCTTAAGTGCTTTGCTGGGTCAAACTTTATACTGGGTGGACCTTCTTGTTTCTCCTTTCAGACAAATGATTTATTTCCTATGTGTTCTGAATAACTTGGGCACCAATGGCTCATTCCATTGTTTGTGTTTTAGGCGGTGGGTTAGGTGTTCCTCACTTTATGAAAATCAATACAAATTTCAATTACACGAACAGCAGGTAAGGCATTAAAATTAAAAGGATGTAGGATGCACGTTCTAATCTGTGGTGATGTCTCAGCTATCCAGATGTTATGGGAAAATTGAATAAATGTAAGTGGGATTCTGAATAATTGAATATATTGTTCTTATTTATTTGGATTACTGTAGCACTTAGAGGTCTCAACCAAGATGGTGACCTTGTTGTGCTGGTATTGTAAAAACATGTAGTGAGAGACTGTTCTGCGTCAGAGAGGTTACATTCTAAATAGCTGAGACGGACAAAGGTTAATAGGGACACAAAGAGGCGCTGAAATGTGAAGAGACTTGCCCAAGGTCATATAGCAGGTCAGTAGCAGAGCCGCGAGTTAAGCCTACATCTCCGGACTCCCATTGCAGTGTCCTATACACTAGATTGCCTCCCCAATGATTAAACTATCTGCCTTTAATAGCTATTGAGGGAAGTAATTGTCTTTGATTTAGCAAGGAATTTTGGACAGTGACATTTGACTGCGTTTCTACTTGGGTCTTTCATGTCGTAGAAAATATAGAGAAGTAATTCGATAATATGGGAAAGAACATTAAAGTATGCCTCTTATTTTGCACCGCTTATTACAAATTTAGTAAATACTTTCTGAGAGGTAGATGCTGTTTCTTAGAACACTAGCTACAACTGCTGATGACTCGTGTTGTTTTGCACGCGTGTTTTTGCTTTTCGGGTGTAGCATACAGAATCAGAGGTAACGATAACCACCTTGATTGGCTCTCAGGGAATAATGTTTTAATTACTTCGGCCAAGCCATCCTGAAGCCTATATCCTCCTTATGACAGTTCACTTCAGAAGCTACACTGCTTCATTTCAGTAACTTTATTACCATTTGGCTCAGAGATTGCTATTTCGCCTTGGCCACAGATTTCATCAGTTGCCCGGTTCACCTTTGTCCACACTATACTTGTGAAATGACCTGCTCCTTTAGTGCTTGTCAATAGTAAATTGCTGCATCCTCAGTGTCCAGGCTGAAGCACAGTAAAGAACACAAGTCTTTATCAAATTACTGGATTTTACACTTAATTTTTTTGGATTAAACCTGAATGTGAAAAGTCTTAATTACCATTTAATACCAAGTAATTAAAGCACTAGCCAGGGTCAACTATATAAAGCGCATCAGTTTGAACTGCCACCTGATTAATAGGCTTGGTGATATAAAAAGTTCAGCACAAAAGCATGCTCTGCCAGGGTCACTGCTTTAATAGCTGTGGAAAGTGCAGTTTTTGCTGTAATTCTGTTCTAACAATTGGATCAAAATAATAATTTGTGAGGTGTTCATGGTTGGCTTCTCCAGCGTGACGTCAGGTGAATTATTTGAATTTGACGTCAGTTAAATTGGTTTTGTGGGATATATTGATGAGCAAACCAGTTTAGCTCAGATCTTTTCTTAATTTCATTTACATCTTTCAAAGTGAACCATTAAGTATAGTCTTTTTCCAGCCTTCTTTTTAGATGATAATTAAGTTTAGGGAAGGATAGAAGATGCAATGTGCATCATTTGTGTGTCTATATTTTCACCCGTTTACGTACATACACTCATTGATTTATTGTAGCTCAGGTGGTGCCTGCACTTAGGTGTGTGTTTGCCTGTGAAGGTGTGTTTGGGAGTGTGTGCACACAGAGTTATACTGAATAGTTGGTTTAATAGCTGTGGTTTCATATTCATATATATATATATCTATCTATCTCCCCATATTGTATTCTGTTATGAATGCTTTTCCTGCGCCATGCTTAGCCCCAGAGGCTCTGGTCTGCAGGATCATTTGAAAATTGTGCTGTGTTCACATTTAATATAGTGGGGGTTTGTTTTGTTTTTTAGACACTTAACCGTTTATTGATAGGGCCTGGGCAAACTGCTGCACCTTCGGAGGACTCAATTAGCTTTCACTGGGCTCGGTGTGCATGCAGCAGGCAGCCCGTGCATTAGCAATTGCAGGATGGGAGCCATAATGATTTTCACCTCCTGACGGCTCTGTGAGCATTAATTTTGACAACACCCTACAAAGTAGGTAAGCGTGGTTATCCCCATTTTATTACTAAGGCCTCAAGAGGAAGGATTAAAGCCTCGATCCCACTGAGAGGTGTGCATGTGCTTAGCTCTGAACACATAGGCAGACCTATGTATTTAAGTGGGAGAGCCATTTTCAGCAAAGTTAAAGACATATGTTTGGAGAAAATTTTCTAAGCGAGCAGAAGATTTCCATGTCAGAGCTAGGTTTTGGGTCTGTAATACTTGGTTCTGGCTTTGGTTTTCATACTTTCAAATAAACTTACAAATTCTGGGTTTTATTATTTACTACAGTGATTACTTAGTATGTAATAGCAAGGGCTTCTGCTCTCATATTTCCAGTGAAGATTGCTGACAGTTGCGTGAGTTATTTGCTGTGAATTCACTTCAGTTTTGGTGTCAATGTGAATCGGGTGTTTTACTTTGCTCTTTCGTTATTGTTACTGAATGCAAATTTTGCTTTCACCTTTGCTCTGTATAGCACACAAGGTCCTTAGCTAAGATTTGGGTCTCTCTGTACTGAATGCCCCACTTCTCCGCAAGAGCGTGTGCGAAGAGGATGCAGTTAAAGGCAACAGAGTTGGAGTCGGGAGAAACAGTTCTCTTGACTTTTATTACAACCTTGTTTGAAAACCACGGCTGCGACAGCTCACCCAACCATGAAAGGGGCCAGTGTGCTTTTTCTCCAGCCTGGCTGGAGGTGAACCCCCCACCCCCAAAGTTTCCTTGAGGGCACTTCTTGGCAGAGCTGCCCTCGGGCTCCCTTGCTGCCTCCTACTCCGGTACTCTCATGGACGCTGGCTGCTGGCTCTGGGGGCTGCATGAGGGTTTTGGGGAGAGCTGGGATTCGTTTCTCCCATCCTCTGGCCTGAGCTGCAGGAGTTGGTTTCCATCCAGCCCTACAAATGGAGCGCTGCATGGGTAGCGCAGGACCATATTGCAAATGGCGCCATGTGGGGCTGGCACAGTTGCCGCTGAGCCCCTGCTCCTCTCTCTCCGGATGCTCGTAAAGCTCTCCTTTAATTTGACAGTTGCAGAGTGCAGATTTTAAATCATAAACGGGAAATCCGATTTCCACTCTGTTTTTTTGGCATTTGCTCATGATCTGCTTCTGTTAAGGATGAATATCTCCTGCTAGATGGGAATGAACACACCGATGTATGTTCAGAGGCTCTGAGATAGTGTTCAAAGCAGTTACAGGTTGTTTTATGAACCGTATGTCTTTCAGTTTTAGTCTTAAAACAGAACTAGCACAGCAATAAATTGAAACTTCAATTGTCAGAGTATTTCAGGTTCTGATAAATAGACAGAGCAAGCTTAGCTATTTTTTAATATTCCTACTATGATGAAATAAGTTTAGCTGAATGATTCTGGAGAGATGAACAATTTCAGCATACTGAGCAAGAAAAAGGGAACCTTGCGATGTTAAGTAAGTGATTCAGTGATTAAACTGTAGAAATTATGCCTCAGGCTGTGCTGTAGTTGGAACTTCCTATAAAACTGTGTTCTTTTCATAATATAGCTGATAAACACAAGGGAATATCAAAATGTCAGTCATTCGAGTTTAGGCATTCATAAACATTTTTCCAAAAGTGTTGCCCTATTTTGCAAAGTGGCAAAATAGAGGCTCAGAAAAGTTGCTTGAGAAGCACTGTGGTCTAGCAGATAGTGATTCTTGTGGTAGTCAGATGGGATTACTGAAGCTCCAAGGTTACCTCGTAAAAGGGTTAAATTTTGAAAAGGTAGTGTGGCCAAAAGAGAAAGGTTTTATTAGGGTATTTCAAATTGTTTTCAGTTCAGTCAATAGAAGATTGATGACAACAGCACCAGGTTTCTTTTCTAAACTGGACCTAGGCTTCCAAAGCATTTTCATATCCTCTGGTAGAATCTGTTGGAAATCTGTCCACAGAACTCCAGATCATCGCGGCTGAAAAACACGGGCCACAAAAATTGGTGTGATGATAAAAAGAACCCATTGTTTTCAGAGTCCTTTGTTCCAAGATTTAGTTTGACGAGTTCAAAACAGCCCTCCTATGAAAACATGACAGAAGTCTGAAATATTAGAGCTCAAGTTCTCTATCTTTAAATATGCTGATTCTTTATTCTCAGAGATTTAAAAAACTAGCCACTAGCTTAAAATTGCTCACTAACCCATAGAGAACACTTTTCATAGGAGCATATGCATGAAAATGCTCTGTAGAGTCTCCCCCCTTCATGCAAATAGAACTAAACAGCAGCAGGGTCGGTTTTGGTTTTTTTATGTTCTGGAAAACTCTTCTGAGGACGGACTAACTATATGACATTTTAGCCTGTTCTGAGGAGGCAAAGGTTAGTAACTTGAAGAAAAAAAGAGAATTATGATAAAGGTTGATACTCAATCTAAACAAATATTTGAATGCTCTTTAACAATTACAGCCTGTCGAATTTTTTGATGTACAAAACTATTCCGTACAAAGGAAGGGGCTGAGTGCAGACATATTTCCATTGAGTGAAGTGAGTACATCTCAATTCTGATACCTGCTTGACATAGTTAAAAAAAAAAAAAAAAAAAAAGAAAAGGAAGAAAGAGTTTGATGAACAAAACAGAGAATTGTTTCATTCTATTAAGAAATGTCACCGTTTAGCTAAGTAAAACTATTAAGCCATAACCTGTATCTTTTCTTTCACCTTGGTGTATGTCTGGGGTAAAGGTTCAGACCAATCCTTTTCATGTACATAATCATGGGCTGCAATTAATTACAATCTCATTCTTTTTAAAAGAATCCATTAAGAAATCATACCACATGAACAACCACTAAAGTAGAAAATCTGATGCATTAAGAGTTACAGGCTTGCCATGTACTTGCTACTTTGTATAGCTTTTAACAACACTTAAAAGAACATTAAGAGTAACTTAGGTGTTATGGCAGTATTCACAGAAATGAGAATTAGAGGAAAAAAATAACATTCAGCTAAACCAAGCCTATGTCCTTCTCAGTTGGAGAGAACATTGGTCATCACTGCGCAGCAAGAAAGCCTTTGCATGATCTTATGACAAAATGGAGGATGTTAAAGTAATGGTTTACTAGGCAGAAAGTGACCACGCAATACTGCAAACCGGTTGTTAATGTGGAAAAAATTATTTGTCTTCCATTAAAAGAATACAAAATAAACGCACAAAAAGGCCTTAAAAGGCCTTTTTATTTTTTTTTTTTTCCTGGAGGGGGATAATTTGTTTAAACGCAATTTATGTGAGTTCTTTGAGTTCTTGCATAACCTTGCAGCTGCCACGAAGCAGCCTTGGTAGGCTGCTCGCTGAAGCATTGGGCAGTTGATGTACATCAGCCATTTCAGGTACCTCAACGGTGGGTGCATCGCCCAGGAATCTGGTATCTGGAGGACCTAAGTGGCATAGGAACATATATGGGAAATAAAAAGCTATGTTTGCAGGCATGGTGACCATAACAGGAAACATGCAAGCTTAGGTTGAAGACCTGCCTAACTATCTGTCTCTTAGCAGAGGTCAATAGTGGACGGCAGAGAGGAGAGCGAGGTGCCGTAAGCATGGAGCTACGCAGGAGCTGCAGGCACTGTGGCAGAAGGAGCGTGCGCCCACGCTGCCATAGGCACTGCAGGACTGGACCCCAATGCTCAGCAGGGTGTTTAGTTTCCAAAGGGATGTAACTCTGTTTGCACTGTGTAAAGCTATTGAATGAGAAATAAGAAAGTTTTAACTGATTGCCATAATGTCTATCCATTGAAGCAAACTTAGGGAGGGCTTTTTTTATGCAGCAGACAATTGTTAGTTATTAGCTGGAAATATGCTAATGAATCTAATAGGAATAAAATAAGAAAGGATTCCATAGAAATTGCTCAAACTATCACACTTAATAGGCAGTGATAATCCTTCTGTAGTTTTTTTTAATCACTCTATCAACTTCTAGAGAAGTAATATTTTTCCCCTGTCAAATTTCATAGATTGGAAATGTCTTAGAATTGTAATTTCCAGTAAATTTATATACAGTTTTTCATAAGAATACATATGCTGCTGTGAGTACTGAATTAGAAAGCATTTAAAAGGAAATAATTATAATAGTAGAACCTTCCACGACACAATTTCATGGAGTCTTTCAGTGGGAAGAGTCTTATTTGTGGTACCTCCAAAAAAGTTCTGCCGGGAAGAAATATGGTATTTAAGAGAGACAGAAGAGAATGGTAGACTTTATTATCTGTAAAAAAATTTTTTTTTTTTTTTTTTTTTGGCAAGCTCAGAAAGTACAACTGGTGTGGTGGAAGGAGAGAGAGCTGCTGTATCTTAGCAGTATTTAATGACAGTTAGGAAGAGATAAGGAATATAGGCAAAGGTTTTGTAACGGTTGTCTTTGGTCGGAAAGGTCTTTTGGGGCTGCTCATGGGGCTCTTGACTGAGGTTACGTTTCTGGAGCTGCAGGAGGGTGGTTGTGGGACACTGTGGTTGTCTGTACCTGCTCTAGGTTCACCTCTGCCTTGTCTATGGTTGGTCATCAGACTTCTCTGTGCCTGTTACTGTGGTGGTGGTTGTGGTCAACTTCTGGAGGCAGAGGAGCGGTAAATGCAGTTTTATTATGTTTATAAGTTGTACCTCTGCTAAGTCAATAGCAGTTGGAGAGGAAACTGGAAAAAATGTACGATGTAAGACTAAGGGAAACTACCATGAGTTTAAGCTGCATTTGCTTCATTTGCTGGATAGATTTTCAGTAGCAATCTTTGTGTTGTACATAAACAAATTTCAATGTTTTTAATTGAGATGCTCCCCTAGGTGGAGTCTAGCTGTGTTAATAATTCCTTTTTAACATCTCTGGTGTGGAGTACTTTGGGGAGGCTTTTTAGGGAAAAATCTTTTTTTTTTTTTTTTTTTTTTAAAAAACTTATTAGACCAGATCATGTAGTTAGGAAAAAGCAGACAAGTTTCAGCACTGCAAACCTTCCTTTAGGTGAAAACATCGTGTTATTTGAAATCTCTCTTCTTAAAATGAAAGTATTTGTGTCATGTGTGAGGTCTAGTGCTTTGAAAGTCATCAGAATGTGAAATAATAAGATTGCATGTAAAACTACTAATGAGAAACAAAACATTTTCAGTAGCATTTAAAGGTGTTACGGAAGTGTCGAAGAATATTCCCTGATATCATATTGCTGTACCTTATGTTTCCAGTTATACTGCAATCATTAAATCCTGAGAATTGTCTCCAAATACATCACGATTAGGAAATCCTTTGCACAACTTCCATGTTCAACTCTTCTTACAAGTTGGTAATTAGAGTATTTAACCTTACTCTCCTTCTGTTTATTAGAAAATTCTATTTTTTTAACAATTACAAAAATACTAAAGCAGATCAAGCGGTTATTTTGACAAACAGCTTGAAACATTCTTGCCTAAATTCCACAAACAAAAAAGACAACTAATAATCACCCTGAGCAGATTTTCACAGGGACCTCAGTCAACCTTTATAAAGGATAATTACCCTGGTGTTTTAACATGGGGCAAAGGAAATGATAAAATTAGGGCATAAGAGACGCTATTCCTATTTTGAGAAGGTAGTAGAATAATTGGTAAGGGATTTTTATTGCCGTTTTATTATACAGAGGGTTTTTTTTAGTTTTACATGGTTGGAATTTTTTTTTTTTTTAGGCTCTTAAGCCTTGTGTTTAGTGGCACAAATCTGGGCAAAGTGGGTAAGAAATGGCATTCAATGAGATCTCCCGATGTATTAATAGTACATTTTTGAAGCTGTGGATGTTTGTGTGTGTTTTAACTCTGCAGCTTCCATCACCTCCTCCCTCACTCTCTCTCCCTGTGCCTTGTGCCTGTTAGATAAAGAACGCCCATTTAAATGCTGCCAGTACTTTGCCAGTTGCTACATTAAAGGACAGTGAACCGTTGGCTGGGGTAGGCCCATTGTTAGATGATGCCTTTTGGGGCACTGGAGTGAAATACAGGGCTCTTCTGATGTACTTAGGTCAGAATCAGACCATGAATCACGCATTGTCCACACAAAGTATGTTGCCCCGTACCGTATACATAATGTTGTGTAGTAGAAGTAAAAGTATGTTTGGCATTCCATCCTTCTTGTTTTACACATCTGTAAACACAGGGCAAAACTAAATTTTTTAGTTTTGTACTGCCTTAATTTGACTGTTTCTGTTGAGCAAAATTCCAGAATTAAAACAGCAATGTTGCAAATGTGTTACAGTCCTGAACTTCTTTCCCAGTGTTGCTGTAACACTTGTTTTCTGTACTGCACCATCGTTTCATGAGATCTAAAGACTGGCTTGCAGCAGTAAGGGCAAGCAGTTGGTACAGAACTGGCATTTTAAAACAAAGTAACAAACAGTCATTACATTTTGCTACATTTATTCATCAGTTTTAATTTTTTCAAAAGAAAGATTTTTTTTTTTTTTCCTTTGATTACTTTCAGTGGGTTTTGTTTTCTTGGTTTTCTTGTACTTTTTCCAAACAGAGTTGAAGAAGGAATTTAACTTTTCTAGGTTCAGTGTCTGTCCTTGTAATAGCGTAAACCTATGAGTTTCACTATTAGAGAAAAACTGTGTAAACAATAAATATGCAAGTAAGGGAGCAACTCTGTGGGAGATTTAGCTATTTTCTTATCTTCTTTGCCATATTTAAAAAATAAAAATAAAAAAGAGAAATTTTTCATTTAATCTTGCTTGCACTTTTCCAGGCTCACTGTGATTAATTTAAGAAACTTAGAAATTATTTTGAAAGGAGTTGTTCCATGCAAAATACAGGCATGAATTCAGAGTTTTGTTTTGGTTTTTTTTTTTTTTTTTTTCCAGGATTTGTTTGACAGAATTTCACCTAACGCTCTATCCAAACCAGCAAGCTTCACTTAGTTTCAGCCCCAAATTACATCGTTCGACCCCAGTAGAAGTTTCCTCCATTTCAGCAAATCGAGCCCAAGTTTGTGTGACAGTGGATAGATGAGGTGAGCTGATGAGGGTCTGGGAGGCATTGCAATCAGAGTGGCAGGTGAGGCAGCTCTCAGTGAATGCGAGGGTTTAGAAACGGAGGAATTGCCATAGTGGATTACAGCCAAAGTCCATCATGAAAATATCTCAAGTTTGTCAGTCGCTATCAGAAAACACGTTAGAGAAAGGTCTATGAAAATCGTAGGAACAATCAAAAATGAGCTGAGTGAGAATTGTATCAATTAAGTCTAGATCGGTTTTATAAAATCTGTGCTTCCTAAAGTTTTCTTTTGGTAATCTTAACCCAAGGCAGTTTATCTTGGTATAATTGAATTCCATACACATCATCAGCCTGGTATGAGTTTTCCTTTCTAAGCTGTGGATTAATGCAGTTAGACAGTGCATTCCCTGTGAACTATGAGTTTATTAGACAGTAGATACTGAGACTAAAATGAAGAGCAAGGACTATTTTTATTGTAATCAAACAGCTTAATTGAGTTTGGGACATTTGTTTTGGGTTAGATACAGTGGCAGGATAAAACTGAAGGGAATGCTGAACCCGCTTGCACTAAAATTTGCTCTCAATATGCATGCCATTACAAGGACTGGATAGTTGCAGAGGACTCACTTACGTGTTACAAATATACCCGATTCATTTCAATTGGTCTTTTAAGTTCTTTGAATTATATTTGTCCTCTTGCTGCACTGTTTTTGCCAGTGTAAAGATCATAGGTTTTATTTGATTATATTTTGGTAATCTGTTAAATGAGACTGGGTCACCTTGCACCATGCAACATTTCACTTCACTGCTAAAACTTAATGCCATCTTTTTATCTTTCACTGAGTGGATGTCAGAGGACACAACATTAATATAAGACAGGCATCTCTAATATTTCATGAATGGCCTTTAAAAAAAAACTCAAAAAACAGACCTAGGAATTAGAAATTGACACTAGGCTAGTGAATTTAGTCACCTTTCTCAAATGTTGAATGGTTTTCCATTTATGTATCTCACCTATTACAAGACCTATTCTTTGTCAGGCAAGGCTATTAAAAAGCACAGGTGGCTTCCCCAGATTGAGTGTATTGTTTTTCTCTTGGGATAGGGGGATGGAGAGAATTCCATGAAAAAGTGGTCAAGAACTAAAGATAATACCCCAAAATAAGGCTGGTAACTTTTCAGTGGGTTTGAATTCTCTATAAAAAAAACTTGGAGGCCTGGCGTTTTGTGCTTTTTTGGAATTTTTTTGTTTACCTCCCTTTCTGTGCCTTAAAAATCAGTCTATACGTTCCAGCTCTATAGGGATGTCAGGTAGGTTAAAGAAAGGTCTTATGAAGTGCTCTAAAAAAGAGCATACTGTTGGTAAATTATGGGGCCTTTGCCTCTATTTTTTCCAAATTCCAAAATCATGTGGCAATCTATACAGATGTGGATCTATACAGATCTGTACAGATGTGTACTTTTATATTTTTTTATGTTATATGTCTACAAATTTATTTAGAGATATCAGAGTGATGGATTACATACAGTTTTTCGTAGCAATGATGATTTTTATATATGGTAGAAGATACATAATGCTTACTGCTAAAACATGTGAGGAAGATGTATTTTTTTGCATTATCTAATACTTAAGGGTAGGAGAACTCTAGTTAAACTTCTGAGCATTAGAAATTTCAATGTCTAATACTTCATTGGGCTAATTGTGCTATTAGTTTAAATCATAAGAGAGAGAGGGATGGCTATGGCAGTGTGCAGGACTTATCCATGAGCTGAAATAATAATGAAATAGACTGGATGATGTAGTGAGAGGGCGTATTCATGTTTCAACTCTGAATATTCACGTCCAAAATTGGATTAAGCTACTAGTGAAACCTGTATCTAATTTGTATGTAGTAGTTTTGGACAAGAGTGGAAGAGACCTCTTAGATCATCAGTCCACTCATCTGTTATTGCAGGTACCATGTCACATAATCTCTTTCCTAAATCTGTTGAGTTCCATAAACTTATGGAGCTCCATGCTTAGCATTGATTATTTCCACAAAATTGATATTTTATTTGGCAAAAAATCAGTGTTAATAAGTTCACCTATATTAGCATAGTAGAATTTTAGAAATTACTTGCTAGACATACCAGCCACACAAACAGTTTGATAGAGTTAATTCATTCTTAGTTTCTAAAATAAGCGTTCAAAGAACTGTCAGCAGTCTCTTCCCTCCCCGCAGCTCTGCTGTCTTTTAAGTACAGAACAAATGCAGATATGCCCTCTCTGTTGGCATCCCCCTTGGAATTAGGTGGTTTTAACAGAATCCTTGATTTCTTTATGAAATTTGGCTAAGATAGGTGGCTTTCCAGTCAGATTTTGTGAACTAATAGTGAGTGACCTTTACAACAACCAAATGAAACTGTTAAATTTCCTCAGCCCTTTAGACTCAATAACTATGTTGTGTTTGGTTTGGTTATTAATGTGGGTTCTTTTTAATTCACATATGCAAATGTAAAAATCTATCACTGTATGACAATACATAGATTTGTGACAGTCCCAAGAGGGCCTTGGGTCCATAAACCAGTGGCTTTATTATGTAATGCTGCATAAATGCTGTATTTTCATCTGTGACAGATATAATCTTGAACCTGTATTTTTCATGTTACTTAACTGTTTCAGAACATCGTGTATGAGAGAACGCATCAAAATGGAAATTGCTTCTACAGAGGCAGCAATAAATACTGGTTGGGCATATTGCATTGTTGGGCTCCATGTGTTTTAGGATGCTCTCAATTCTCTTGCGCTAATCAACACTGTAAATACATGCTGCATTTCCTAGTCATCAATTTGTTGGATTAACAATTTGGACCTTGCAGTTTCTACCGTACATTTTGATTCTTTACTGTATGTAGTCATGGTTATTTAAGAGAATCCCCTAACAAAATTACTCTAAAACCTCCTGTCTTTTCCAGCTATTCAAAGAAAGGAAAATTATGCAAATTCTGTGGGGATAACTAGTAGTTATTTGAAGATTAGCTAGTTAAAAAGCTGAGAAAAATCTTCGCTTTCATGGAAAAGTCTGTTTGCCATCTTCTCATTTAAGTATTGGGAGGGGTTGTGTTTTGATTTGTTTTAAAAAAAAGGTACTTACCACATAACTTCCAGCAGAGATTAAAATAGTTTACAGCGCATTATTGAAATACATCAATATTTGCAGTGATATATGATGTAAAAAAAAAAAAGGAAAAAAAGAAAAAGCAAGTGGCAAATATGTCTGATTCTGACAATTTTGTGCAGGAGGTTTTAGACAAAGTTGTTGGCATATTGCTTGTATTGAATATTCCCTTAAAGGATTTTGCTTAAGTCATTTCTCCTTTAAAGTCTTTATAAACATGTAGTTCATGTCCCATTTTTTATCTACTCTCTGCTTTATGCTGTTGAGTTAGAATAGAATCAATCATAGTTCCCCACCTTGTCTTTCAAGTGAGCATAGTACTGTGATGGCCACGTACCTTATTTAGTTTTAGGGCCCTTTATTGTGTCAATGATACCACTGTGTTTCCTGCGGAGCCTGAGTACTCTTATGAATGACTTTCCAGCATCAGACATAGTATATACCAATTTTCTATTGTATACTTTCCTCTATGGATCAATATGGATTTTAATTAACGGTCTAACAAAATTACAGTTATGCTCAAAGGTCTCTCTCCCCTTGTATCTTGCCAGGAACTCAGTCTTCAGCAAGTTCCTATCATACTAGACATCGTCAAGAACAGTCATAATTGAAATCCCTTTTCCTTTATCCTGAGGCAAAGACACTTTTCTTTCTTTCCTCTTCAGTAGATATGCACAGAAGTTTGCTAACTGGGGGGATGGAGCTATAAGCCTACTATAAACATCAAAGGTGACTTGATACAGAGATTCTTGGAAGAAGTTTCCACCATACTTGGAGTGTCATGACACTGTTTCATTCAACTGCTTTTCCACGTTGCATTACATTAATAACCTCCTTGCAGTTTTCTTGGCAGATGAGGAGAAAGGGAGGCCTTCAGTAGAAAGTTGGATGATGATTGTGAATGAATAAGGATGAAGATGAACTGTTAGCCTTAAAGCTTGTATGAGGTAGTCAGAACGCGAAGAGCCGTGAAGTAGGTCAGTACTTTTGTCTTCTTTTTACATCACTTGTTCTCCAGAACTGCATTTACAAATGTTTAGCTTATATTCACACATAGCACCGATATTTCCATGTCTCCTCCTTGACTGTACACTATCCTAGCTTATTTTCTGTTGTTTTATCCCTTCTGTCATGTAGCTTTTGAAATCTTTTGCGCTAATAAGCATCTGATAGATCTCACCAGGAGTCTTGGCTTCATCTTTAGTCTTCCTTCATTCTAACAATTTTGCCTACAGTACATACTGTTCACAGGGTAGAGCTCGCATATTGCTGTTCAGCTGCCAGGCTCTCGAGTAATAAACCCTACATTTCATTTCTGAATTAGTATAAATTATGATTTTAGGAGTGGTCTTCCCCTGACAAAAACCAGACTCCAATGCCACATCCTTGACCATGGCCAAAGAGTGCATAGCAGTCTGGGAAATGAGTTTGTCACTGATTACTCAGTTTCTTAGGATGCTTGCAAAAAATACACCTTATCTAACAGTTTCTTCTTGAAGTGGAAAAGCCTTATAGTGCCCTGTCTGGTTCTTTTGTATGGGATTTAGAAACTTGGCCATTCAGTCCACAATGCCATTTCTTTCCAAGGTTCCGTAACAGTACTGCTAAAAAAACAAGTCAGCATTCAACACAATTTCAAATTATACGCAACTAGCCTAATAGTGAATTTTATTACCTAATCCAGTTAGACTTGAAGATGTTTTGCACTGTTACTTAGACTTAAGAAGTTGAATCTAGTATTAATTAAAGACAGAAAGCCCATTTTCTCTGACTGGATTGTGTTTTGATGTTCAGTTGTCTAAATATTGTGTTATCATTACTGGATGAAGGTTCCTTTAGGCAAAAAGGTAAATTTGATGTGCCTCCTATCATCTTCCTTTCTGAACTGGAATAGGGTGCCCTATTTCTCCCATGTTATAGTACCCAGCAATCCCAGGATGATCATTTGCATCCTTTAAGACTAGCAACTAACGTTTCCCACTGTGAAACATTATGCATATGCGGTGGGAATGGCAAGGAACCCTAAGTGTTATTAATTTAATATATACATTATATATTAATTTCTTTCTATGTATGTTCTCTGGTAGCATTTTAAAAATTAGAACTCCTTGCCTGCATTCATCAAAAAAAGTAGTGATACTGCTGTGTTAAGCATGGATTGGAATCTAACTAGGCACCTTTTTCAGTATCTGCCTTGTTGTTGTCCATTAAATCCATCAGACTTCAGGATAAAACTTTCAGATCACTGCATTACTTAGAACAACTTATGCTTTTGCTTAATAAGTTGTCCTTTATCAGATATTACTGTCAGCTGTGCTGTATCTAATACAAATACTGCATATACACCATCACCAGCTTAGATGTCATTTTATTAGGAGCTGCTGTCTCAGCAAAATGAGAATATTAATCTAAAAGAAGTGTATTTTTTTCCAAGCAACGTAAACAAATCTATCCTACTTAGAGCTGCAGTGTCAATATTTTGTATTGCCTGTGTTGACTTATTCATTGTGTTCTTTGGCATATGGGCCAACTCCAAAGATTCCATTTCTGGCCTTTCATTTTAGGTCCCTTCAGGGTATTTCCGGCCCTTATCTTAGATATTTTTTCAACCCCTGAATGATTTTTGTGTATACTTAAATGTACATTCTGAAATACCTTAGAAATTTCTGTATTTTTAAACATAGTCCCATGTTGCACTGCAAACTCACTCCTCGGTGAAATAGGGAGTGGGTACTCCAGTAAATTTGTTTCATTCTGGACAAATGCTTTAGCAATTAAAGTTTGTCCAGTGTTCTAGAGGGTGTCTACAGCTGCTGAAGGTTTTCAAGCTTTGACCTCAGCTTGCAGATCTTCCACTGATTGCTGAAAAAGAAAAAAAGCTATATGTACCTGGGAAGAAAGGGAAGTTTGCTGAGCATTTTCAGCAAGGGATGGAGATAGTTTAAGACCCATTTTAGTCAGTGCTGGATTCTCTTCAATACCAAGCTGTCTTAAGGACTTATTCAGTGGGTATTTTTTATCTTCATTAGTGCTCAGAATATTTGTATGTTTAAATGATACCATCATAGGATCATTATGCCGGTAATATTCTCACTGACACACCTGTAGAAAATATAAAGGATTTCTGATGCAAATCCTAACAAAGAGATGAAACATTGATTGATTTATTGAAGATTTTCATTAGAAACACTTTACTCAGGTGTAAATCAGCAACTGGATTAGACGTAAAATTCTTTACATATGTTCCTCATTCCAAAGCTCATTCCAAAGCATCATTATACCTTTTGTTTGTCTGGTAGAGCCGGTCAATGATAGCCTCACCGTGAAATCAGCTTTTTCAGTTAACTTCTTGCCTAGATTTGTTGCTTCCACTCTCTGAAATGTGCATGTTTGCTCAGCTTTAGCCTTCAAAAATTCTGGTTCTTACTCAGAACGTTCTGGCCATGCTGTCTTGCTTTTCACCCCACTCCAGTTCAAAACGGTATTACCCAAGTAAAAGTCTTTCTCTCTTTTATGTCATCAAAGTTTTCTGATTGAAGAAAGCCCCCCCCCAATAAATAAATAAATTATACTTTTACAAAGGTGTCCACTGCTCCTGTGAATAATTCTTCTTTGCTAGTGGCACTACTGTCATTTCTTTGTCCCTACCATACATTCTCTGTGGGTTCTTGATTATTGTCTGCAAAATCATGTAACTGTTGGCTTTTTTCCCCTGTATGTTAACCTGTGTATTTCCATGCTGATAGTTGTCTATTTCCACATGATAGTTGTCAAAGCAGGTATAACTCCAAGAGGTGTTTTTGTTAAATTCCAGCCTGAAATTCTGGCCAATATTTCCTGTAACATTTCTTGTAATATTTTGAATTCTTTCTAATGTTGAAAGTCTGTTGTCTTCTGTAAGTACCCATCCTTCCCATCAGACAATACTCACCTTCAATAATGTCCACTAAACTGCATGGTTGCCTCTTTCAATCCAAGATCAATTCTAAATCCGCTTCTCTCTGTTTTCAGTTTGAACAGTTATGTCACTTGTTTTCCTTTATCACACAGTGTGGAGAACAGCATTCTTCAAATTCTGGAATAACTTCATTGCCACCTTCAAATGAATTTATATAAAGCTGGTATGTGTGTCCTGTGTTTGAGGCAGTTGTTACCTAAAGCGTCTGACTACCTACCTCTTTTACCGGTACCTTTGTCCTGCAGATATACAATTTAACTCTCTTATTCACTATATTTTGGGAAGTGAAAGTTGGTTGGGCACCATATTTGCTCAGTTTATTTTGGGGGGTATTTTACTTGTCTGCTTCTCACTCCTGTATGACAAAGCGTGCAGTGAGACTTCATTACCTGACATACACATGACATCTCCGCTTTATTCTGTGTCTTTGTCCAAAATGAGAGCTCCTCAGCACCCCTGCGGATAACCTGTTTGAAGGGACATATTAAAGACACAAGGAAGGACAGCACAAAGGTGAATGCCACGGTATCGCCATTTCTCTGTAGTCTTATCACCTCTTGTAAGCCTATTATCATTGCCTCAGTTGTCCAGTGTCAATCTTGGCATGCGACAGAAAGTTTCCATTAGTTTCCATCTTTCCCTAATGGTAGCCCACCACAGCAGCTACAGAACTTATTTTGCTGGTTTAGCTTCACCCAAAGGTCTTTGCTTGAATTAGATCTCCCACCCGTCATTGATTCTGCAGACATTAAAACAGAATTATCTGGCAAAACATGGGCATGAAGGATGCCTGGGTCTAGGTCCAAGCATGTTGAATATTGTTCTGTACAATCCTGCTGTTACCTAGTATGGTCCCAACATCAGTGCTTCTGCGGCTGGCTACAAGATCTTTATTCAGCTGATCTGGAAACAAAGCATTAAAGTGGATCCTGAGCACCAAAGTTGTGTTGCTGATACTTTGTTAAAATCCCTCAGTTTATGGAGGAGTCATCTGCGAAATTTCAGATATTAATTAAATTAGCCGTTGTAATATTAGTGTATCTATCTTGTATTTTTGTTTTTAATTGTTTCAGTTACAAATCCAAAAGTGCACATGCTAGATTTAATACAAATTACTTCAGAGATGTTTTTTAGCAGGTTTTTCTCAAAAGATCTGTCCTCTGCCCTAATCACAATTCTGATACCCATTTTCCTTGCCAGCCTGAAGTGAATTGGGAGGCTTTGCATGGTACACAAACAGTCAGAGTTCTCTTGGCCCAGCAAGGAAAGTGGTTCGGAATTGGACATCAATCACTCATAAATAGCAGGAAAAGGTTTATATATCAGGGTTGCCCATGTGAGTCCTCCTCCAAATGTACTTCACCTGCAAACAGGCTGAGATCTCTTTATTCTTTTCTTTCTTTTTTTTTTTTGTTTGTTTTGTTTTGTCCCTCAGTTATGATCTGAGAATTACTTTTTTGGGGGGGGTTCTCAGAGAATATACCATTGCTTTAGAAATTATATGTCACAATAGAGGGTGCTTATTATTTATGGAGGGACATCAGCTTAATGTCACAATATAGTAATACAGCAGTAATTGTAGCAATTGATACCTATGAAATTAAGAGAGAGGAGACCGTTGGAGAGAGTAAGTCTAGGCAGCTCTCTAGTACAATTCTAAGATATTCTAGAATTTTAGAATAATATTTTTAGGAAGAACACTTTTATTTCTCAGGTTAATAGAAAGGCAGAAAGAAAACCTAAAATATCACACAAATCTGTGATGACCTTGATAATTAGCATTTATACATCCAAGTGCAAAGGCAGCCAGTTCCAAAATGAGACCCACTAAGGCATACTCATCACAGGATTAACTTTAGTTCTTGAATTTTCTCTCTTTTGTACCAATTGCTTCAAATGACGACAGAAATTGGAAACCCTTTTGTTATTCTGTAGCCAGGCATTTTCTCCTTTTTAGAAGAAATAGAAATGGAAACTGAATATTTACCAGGACAGTTACCAAAATAAAATTATTAGCATAGTTGTCTTTGGGACAATGGGGATTGGAGTAAAGGGACAAAAATTCCTGTTCATGAAATAAATTAACCTTAAAGCTCTGTGGTATGTATCATTTATGAAATACATATTTATACATTTGTGTGGGTCATACAACAAAAATATCTTATAAATGGTACTGAAATAACAAAAACTCTGTAGCTGTTATTTCTGTTCACCAAAATACAACCGGTGGAAGAGACTGAGGCAAACTTAAACATAGCTGCTCTCCCCTCTCAAACCTGATGTCTAACATGCCCTTCTCTTGGTGTCATTTTTAGGTGGCTTTTTGTGGTGCCCTTTTCTAGGAATGCTGGAGCTGACCTTGCTCTTTAATACAAATATTTAAGAAAAAAGTACTTAGCCCATGTTTAAAGAAAAAAGATCTCATATGGACTGTAGAGAAGATGTATTTAATATTAAATGCTAGAGCTATAGAGAGTTTAAACATTCTTTGTTCATTCTAGAATTAAAGCACATTAGTTGAAATGTTTACAGAGCTTGATTTTAAAATGCAGGGTTTTTTCTTGCAAAAGTCCAATTTGTGAATCAAGCTGGAGCCATCTAGGAAGATCCTGCCCTCAACCGTTAGTTATTTCTCTCAGTTGGACGTTGAAGAAAAGTACCACAGCTGAACTAAAGGAAATTTTAACCTGGGGTTTTTTGCTTTGTATTGAAGCAGACCAAAATTGTGCCTGTCTCAGATGGGAAAGGTCGTCTCCAATGGATGGGCAGATGCTAGGAGTTGAGTGTGGTAGATTTTTGAAACAGTTGGATCTGCAGTTCTGCTTGTATCCCTGGTTTTAGATGAGCTCTCATGGTAAGGCTGTATATTTTTTTCAAAAGTGAGAAAGCGATAGGAGTTCGTAATTTATAAAAGTTAGTTATCATGGTGTTACTGATGCAAAGTCATCATAAATCACAGATTGGGACCTATTAGTGGTTCGCTTCACTGTTAACATGCGCAATTTATGTAAACAACGCTTATATGTCTTCACCAGGGTTCTGCTCAGCTTAGTTATTGCATCATATCTAACACATAAGAATAAATTTAATTTCATAGTGATGACTTTCCACTGTACTTTTTGTTCATTATTGTTTAACCAGAACAGAGAAAATTAACAGCAATGGCTTAGATGCATGTATGTATGTGTCTGTGTATATGTATCTGTATATACATATATATACTTATATATTTTCATACATGTATGTACATATATACATTTATGCACCTGTGTACACATCTGTGTATGTATATGTCAAAACATCAGAACTATAACTAAATATCCATAAAGTAGGTTGTGTATGAAACCTGTAAATTACAATGTATTACTGATTTTAAAAAGCTTTTCTAGTGTTAAAACCAAAATCTACTATGAACACTCAGTATCGCTAATCCTTCCCCTTCCTCATGAATTTAGTGCTTAATGTGATTTTTTCAGCTTTAAAATTGAAGAATTTTATTAGTTGCTAAAGCTATTCAGTAAGAAGGTATTTCAAAAAGAAACGTAAATTGTAAAATTCAGCTGGGACACATACTGAAATGTTGGTATTGTTTTGTCAAAAACTGATTTAAAATGAACTAGAAAATTGCCGAACCATCAAAGTATGGGATGTGGGAAAGTTAATATATTAAAGAAACACTATCATGAGAAGAAGAAGTGCCATTTTAAAAATGATATTTTAAGAAATTCACTTATATAGAGAATAGGGCAAAATCATAATCTTTTATGAGCCCAATAAAGACTGCCTAGCTACTGCCACTTGATACAATACCTTTCTTATTGAACTTGGAAAAAATCTACTATGGAGGGCTTTTTTTGTGCAATATAGGTTTAGTTGGCTTTTTAACTTAAAATGGAAGAATGATGATGCTGTGATAAGCGTGCTTTGGACTGGCCATGCTGGTGGACAACACCCTGGACCAGCACGTGCACGCAGTAGTGTACATACGTGCAGGGCTTTTGGCTCTGTAGCCAGCGTGCTTTGGTTAGATGTGCTGTTATTGACTGTACTGGCAATCTGTGTGGCTTTGTAGTGGATTTATACTAGTGACTGTTTTAGAGAGAGAAGTATGCTTTTCCCTCTTCAGCAAGACTTGGGCGTGTTATTTTTGCTTTAGAGAAAGGCTGTGCAAGTAGCTGGACAGGAAGTAAATCCTTCCTATTTATTTGATGTGGCTTCTTGCCACTGGCCCACTGTATAGGACCTTCATGTGGCATTTTGGAAGATCAAAAAACTAGATGTCATTTTACTTTAGCTCACTTGTTAATGTTTGTTTAAATAGTTAACTCAGGCATGTAGAGTATAGACAAAAGATAAGAACGATTAGGATTTGTACTTTGCTTTGTATTTGTGTAGCTGGTGGTTCCTCTGAAAACTACCTAGTGATAGTAAGACAAGGTAAAATATTTGCATTTCCTAGTCCTCTTATAGCTTGACTCCTTTCTACTTCAGTCTATTCTTACATGTCCTTATTCATGGTGTGTAAGTAAGTCACTGCAAGGTTGTGGGCTGTTTAATTCCTGGTAACCTACCCAGCTGTAAAAAAATGTATTATTGTGTGTTGGAAATACGTATTTTCACGCAAAGTTTAAACGCAAGAGACTACTGCTCTTGTTTTATAGGGAAACCTGCCCTTGAAGGGAAAACCAAGTTGAAAAGACTTCCACTTGAAATTGTAATCTAAAATTATTTCAGGCACCACCTAGGATTGTAGCATCTGAAGCATAATGACGAGGCTTTCTGAAGTTGGCTGGCTTTGCTTATTTGACAATATTTTAGAGAAAATCCAAATCCTGTCCGTGTTGGTAACAAAATTCCCATTGATTTCAGTGGACTCTGAAACTGTCCTATTAAACAACTGCTCCTATTACACAACTGCTCTCAATACTCTGTGGCTACTCAGTGGTTCTTCCTTTCCTGTGTACTGCCATGGTGTCTCTGGCTTGCCATTTCTCATGACAGAGTTTGCATAGAAATCCCACGCAGCACAGAAGGGCGTTTGCTGGAAACACCTGCACTGAGTCTGAGCCGGCCTCAGAGAGGTGCATGCAGAGCTATGAGGAGTGGAAAGACCAGAAGATGTTTGATAGTATCCTCTACACATCTACAGTATTGAAAGAGCATCTCTCTTAAACTCTTTTAAGCTGAAATTATTACATTTCAAAATATATTGCTTATATTTTTAATTGAATTTTTCTTAAGCTGTCATCTTCAGCAAGTGTTAAACAATTTGTAAGATCTTGCAGTCTGTGCTTGTTTATAACATAGTGTCTGTAGTTAGGAATTAATTACAGTACTGTTCCTAAAACACAGCCTGCCTCCCCATCAAGAAAGCTTTTCTTTCCTTATGAGGAGCCTCTTTCCTACTCTTAACACTTTTAAAAACATACTCCCTATAGGCCATTTAAGAATCAGCAAAGGGTTCGGGTGTGTTTCCTTTCTTGGGCGCCTGAGTCTACATTTCGCCCATCTCTGCACCCTGCCCTCTTCTCCCCACCGCTTGGAGAAGGATGTCTGAAAGCAGTTGTCTTCTTAGCATGTCTTCCCACCTGCTCTGCTCCTCTGTACCCAAATGCCTCCCATAAGCAGCAGAAGGCTTCTCTGGGGAAGGTCAGTCCAGCTGTTTTGGCAGCCTGCTGCTTTAGCAGCTGAGACCCATGTCTCTCCTTTGGCACAGACAAGGCAGTCTTAATGCCGCTCATCAAAATACATTCACCGTGGTAAGCATGGGAAAACGAGTCAATGGGAATGCGACATGAATAACTTGAAAAACTGCAATTATGATTAACGCTTCAAGTGCTATTTACTTTAACATTTGACCAAGATAACGCTGCTAATTTCTTTTAGCTCAATGTGAAATTTAGAGTCTGATTGTTCTAATTGGCAGAAAAGGGAAAGCAGCCAAAAACACACAGTGATTTACCTCCCTCTTGATTCTGTTGACATCACTGAAGTTGCACAGGATACTAATCATTAAAGAAAGTTACTTTTGGGATTCGGCTTCTTTCTGCAAACATCTGTCTCTGATCTAAAAGCTCAGAATTTAAGATCCTCCAAGTTAATGTTGTGAAGCAGACTGGATGAAAAAAATCCATTAGCTCATCTTTTGCAGTTCTGTAGTGTCCTGCGACTTTGGGGATAGTGCCTTAATTGATCTTTACAAATTAAAATCACAGATCAGCCAACCACTGGAAAACAGCAGTAATGGCTAAAGGAAAAGACATCCGTGAATTTGGTATCGACCATTTAAGTATCATAGCCTATAGAAATAACATGAGAAGCATTTGGAGAAAGTAGTTCAGTTCTACCACTTAACATCTTCAGACTCAGACACTGATGAAGATTATATATCGACATGAGAGTGGACTGGTCTAATCTAAAATCCATTAGTCTACCAGATCTATCATTAAATCAGTAAAATCCACCTCTTTGGTCCATAGGCTGGTGTGATGCATAGATGGCAGGATGATGTGGGGGAACATCTCACTGCCATGAAGATATTTATCATTGTAATAGAGAGCAAACTGAAAGCCCTCATGTAACACGCAGCAGAGACAACAGCCTTGGTCTTCCTGTCCCCTAAATCTTTTTCCAGAAAAGGAAATTGCATGTACTCTTGCAAGCAGCAGGAGCAAGGGGAATGGCTTTTTTTTACCCCTTTGTCCCTCCCAAGAATATACCAACCTTTTTCCAAAGAATTTTATTACTTCTGCTTTCACTGAAACCTTTGCAGTCTTTTGTTTGCAAAATTCCTCATTTAAAATAGTACTTTTGTAAGATGTGATATAGGTTATATATGTCCTTCTTTATCCCTTTGCCAAGTATGGAGCTCTAAAGATACTTGCATTTGTCATACTTTATTTCTACATCTTTTTCTGAGTAAGCAGTGAAAAAAAGAGTGAACTTTTAGAAAGATAAAACCCCTCCTGATGTTAGAAAGGGTGTGAAAATACTTGGAGAACATTTAGGGGGGAAGGAATCAACAAAAAAATGAAACACCCCCACATACATTCACTCTCTATTAGGACAAGTTTTCTCAATATCTCATGGAAAATCACTTGATTCAAAATGTATTTTTCATGGTTTAACCCCAGGCAGCAGCTGGGACCATGCAGCTGCTCACGCAGTTCTCCCCCTTCCCCGAGAAGGGCAGGGAGAAGAGGGAGAAAAGGAGGGGAAAGGGAAAAAACCTGTGGGTTGAGATAAAGACAGTTTAATAGAACAATAACAAAAAAAGAAAATAATAATGATGATGATGATAATAATGACACATGTCACTCTTGCTGCCCAGTGAACTGGTACCTTTCTGAGCAGCGATCGTGAGTACCCACCTCCTGGCTAACACCATTTATATACTGAGCATGACATCTACGGTAGAGAATATTCCTTTGGCCATTCCATCATTCTGTCTAGGCTCCTTCTCAGCTTCTATGGGAAGCTGAAAAAAGTCCTTGAAAAATGTAAATATCACCTGGTAACAACAAAAACAATATGCATTATTGACATTCCTTTCATACCAAATCTGAAATGCAGCAAGCACTAGAAAGAAAATTAACCCTGTCCCAGCCAAAACCAGAACAGTATTCTAGTGCAGACTGTTTAATTATGTGTGTAAGCAGCAGGATTGCAAGAGCCAGGAAAATATCTAATACCACTTCAAAAAGTAGCATACTGACTTCCTAATGTCAGTATTTTGTATACCTATATCCAATGCAATGGTGTTGGTTAGTGACACTGGTGTCATTGGCCGGGGTTATGGGCTGCTGATGGGACACGAATAACAGTAAGAGAGTGTGTACCTTTTGTCAATTAGAGCCTAGCTGCATTTTTAAAAAGCTTATAAAGAAAAAGAAAGAATTTTTGGTATGGGTTGGGTGAATGTGAAGATCAAGACCTCTTAATATTGATTGATCTGGAGTTAGCCATCTGCCTGTTGACATTATTTCCTTCACGCTATCAGAAATAATACGGTATCTGACAGCTAAAGGAATGAAAAGTTTGGTGATTGTTCATGCCATGTATGTTGCTTGACATCTTGCCCAGTTTTGATATGACCTCTGTTCAGTAAGGTTGAATTGTAGTGAGTCCTTATTTGCATGTGCGTACATACTTTTTATATCATTAAGTATCAAAGTTTCAACATAATTTTCCCTTTTAGGTTTATAACAAGTGGCCCATCTGAAATCTTTATGGCTTATGCATCTGCTAAGGAATGGTATCTACTCTATACTATTTTAGCCCAACGGGCATGTGAGGTAATGTGGCTTAGTGCTTTTATGCTTTTACATTCCAATTTGTGTTGTCTTGCCTAGGCTCTGGGTGAAGAGGGGACATGTAGACAATGACACTGGCTTAACTCGTTAAGCCAAGATAATTTGATTGTGTGGCTGGGTCTTATCAAGGCCAATCAGTGCAATAGTTTTGGAGAGAAGATCTATCAAAGGACAGAAAGCCTTGCAGTAACTTTCTGGTATTCTCCAAGCTTTTAATTTATTTTTTTTGCTTTTTCTTGGTCCTGTTTTTCTCATTTTTGGACTTGCATGGCAATGCTTTGGGTGGATCAGAGATCTGTCTTTTGGGGAAAATGAAGGAAGAGGGTAGAGGATGCCTCTCCTTTCCTCAGGCTTTTTTTTTCTGTGTCAGTCTCCAACCTCCTTTGCCTCCCTTGGGTGTTTTTGTCGCCCTATACAGAGCGCACTGCTAGTGCTATCACACACTGCACAACAGAAATGGCTTGTTTTATTCCTGCTTAGCACTGTGGATTCACACCCTACAAGACTTCTACTTGAAATCCGGCCTTGGAGAGCTGGCCTTCTCAGTTGGGGTGGCAGGGAAGGCTAACAGTTTCCTTGGCTGGAAGGCATCAAATTGGATAAACAGAAAACGGGGGCCTGGAGAGTGGGAAAGCTCTTGATGGTGATTAGTTGTCATCCTGCTTGTCAGAACAAATGAAGAAGAGGAGCACAATGTTTGCACTGTTTGAACAAGCCTCAGAGAGCAAATTAGATGGTAAATGTGATCATAATTTGCCTGCCTTTCTTGAAACTCCCATGGTGCTATTAGTGTTTTTCTTTTTTCAGGTAAAAAAAGCTTTAACAAATACATACTTCTGTAGAAACTGAAGTGCACTGAGGTTGTTTACAGATGTGGTGTGGAAAGATTTCTGTAGTTTAAGTGGTAGTGCTTATTGTATCTACATACTGGAGGCTGATGCAAGGTAGTGCGTAATGCCATTGGAAAAGATAATGTATTCCAATATTGCACATGATGTGGAAAAAAGATATAGATAGCTATCTATACAAGTATATGTTTAAATAAGTATGCGTATATAAAATAAGCTTGTGCCTGAGCTTTATATTGCGCTTGGTTGAGTACTGTTGATAAGCCAATTATGGTATTTTTTTGAAAGGTATCCGGAATGTAAATTCTTCTGTCCTATTATCCCGTGATAATGTGCAGTAGCAGGCTGTGCCCCTTGCTGAACTGCCGGCACACCTAAGGTGACCACAACTGTTACTAAATAAGAAAATCAGCATTTCTGTGTTTTGTGTATATAGAAACGTGGAGTAACCTGTAGCATTTAGATAATGAGTTTGGGGCGGAGATGGAGAAATGCTACTTACAGTTTATTTTACACATGAAAGTATTTCACACATAGCAGAAATCGTTAGTGTAAACAAGTATCAATTAAAAGGACAAGTATGAGCATTGTTGGAGAATAAGGTAAAAGCTGTGATGTGAAAGGCTCTCTTGGGTAAAGACAGATGACTGACAGTGAGAAGATTTAAAGTATTTTGATTGCCTTGCAATGAAATCTGAACCTGTGGAAACTAATAAAAATTGACTGAGCTTAATTAGAGACCTATAGGAAGCAAAAAGCCTTGTTTAAAAACCAAGTGCTTAGACTGTCATATCTCTGATTTGTAGTTACCCAGCTGGATAGAACAACATCAGACTGCATCCAAAGTCAGAAATTTTCTCAATATATTATAAAAATAAATAAATAAAATAAAATAAATAGTAACAATAATTGTGGATTCACTATATCACTATTGCATAAAGGGTAATGACAGGAGAATGTAAAGAGAAGCATACTTATTTTTATCTCCTTATAAAATCATTTTAGTATACCAGGCAGCTCAGCCTGGTTTTGCTGCTCTCTATGAAATTGCATTTGCCTATGCGTCTCTCTTCTTTATCTTTTATCCATCTTGGTAGGGACCCACTGGTAAAAGTGCCCTACTGAAGGGCCAAGACCAAAGTGTCAACATTACCCAACATGAAAAAAAGAAATTATGTCTTAAAGCATAGAAGCGCAGGTCTTGCGTGCTGGCTCTGGCTGGCTGTGATGCACAGAGCTTTAGGAATTACACTGGCTCTTGGAGTTTCCTTTAGAAATACGCCTTGTTCCGCATCATCTCCAGCAAAGCTCTGTGATGGACATAGATATTCTCTATCGATCTGCTGGGCCTACTTCAGACAGAAACATGTACATTTTTTTGTTCCTGTGTATTTTGGATGATCTCAGAGCAGAGCAGTAGAATAAATGAAGTGTTCTGCTTCAGTCAGTCACTGAACAGTGCCAGATATTGTATTGTGCAAATACAAGCTGGTAAGTATATACTTTGGTGGCTGCTCTAGTTTTTACCAATATTTTAATAAACTGAAATTCCAATGAATCAAGTTATGTTTTTAATACAGCTGGCAACATACTAGTGTATTCCATATTAGCAATGCACAGTGACAAGTGATTACATTTAATTTTTCATTATTGACTATTTGAGGCTTTAAAATATTTATTTGGCAAGCTTGTGTCTCCTTTTTGTTATTTTTAAAGATGCGAGTACTTAGCAGCCTCATACACTAATGATTTTTAAGCTGTAATAGAAAGCACATAGGATATGAACAGTGATGTGAAATAGATTAATTAAAATCAATGTTATTTCAATGAATACTAATTGAATTACTAATGCATGGATCAGGGTTTTTCCCCGTTTTGTGATTATTCAGCTTGTTGGCTGATGTATGCATTTCTGTTGATGAAAGCCATTTCTTCATCTTCCTTCGTTGTTTTGGGTTTTTTCTTCTCTCCTATCCCTTATTAAAGGAATACGTTATCAATACTAAATAGGAGATAGGGACTTGGTCATAGCCGATTTACTTTTTTCAGTGCTGTCTCCATCATCTTTTCCAATCCTGAGTACAAATAGCACAGAGACTGTTGCAGAAGTAGCCTAAAAGCTTTTCAAATGCGCTATGATCAAAAGTGGGCATCGGGAGGGCTGTGGTGTGAGTCCTCAGCTGTAGCTGCGGTGGGCTGTCAGAAAGCGCCGAGCCCTGATGCCCAACGCTGCCTCTGCGAGCTCACTGCTGCTGGGCTTCCCACCCCTCTGGCCCCATGCGCTCGGGGGGACAGTGGAGAAAAGCTGCGGAGAACCTGCTGCCTGGCTCTGGGCAGAGGAAAGTTGCTCTCTCCTCCTCTTTGCCCTGGCTGCTATTAATATCCCTTCCCCCAGGCTACTGGATCATATGATTTCAGCTGAAATAGATTAAAAGTTCCTCTGTTTTGATGCCAACAATAATGTGATAAATTTGTTTGCCAGTTCTCTGGGGTTTTTGTTTTTGTAACTTGAAGGGATAAGCTCAGGGTCCACGGGAAAGATTGTTATCCGATTGAATTTGAAGAGTAGGTTCCCCTACCCCTCACTATTTTAACAATTATATTATTAGAAAATAGTCTATGAAAATATGTAATTCACCTCTTAATTATTTACTGCGAACAGAATGGTTTTGTGGGTGTATATGTTTGCACAGAGCAGAGGAGACAGTGACTCCTGGGTTTTTTGGTCTGTTTTCAGAAAGTCCAGTGTGGCAACTGGCAAAGATAGCTGTTTCTGCAACATAGTGCAGGTAAAATAAAATGCCTTTTCCCCCCTATAATTAACAAATGTTGTCCAGAAAGCACAAAACAGTTTGAAAGGATTCCTAGAGTGCAGGATCTTCAACAGGTCCTTGGCAAATGAGGACTTGACTGCTATGGAGTCCCTTCATACTGTTGAGACCTTTGGGGAAAACATCTGTGGCATGAGCTTCCAGTATACTATGAAGTACAAGAGCTATTACAATATCTGTAGCACACAAATAGGGAAGGACAACAACTTGGTATATTATGGACCTTCAGAGCAGATGATGCTGTTGAACAACATTTGTTTAAATATTATTTGTTAGATTACAATACATTATCATGGGTTCTCAGACACAAATGAGCTTTCTAGCTAGCTAGGATTTGGTCTTCGGTTGAAGGCATTGTATTCTCAACAGTAAAGTGTAATGTTCCTGTCTTCAGCAGTATCTGTATTTCTGTCTGCCAAGTGCTTTTTCCCTTGACTGTGAATCAGCAGTACATATTATTTCAATTATTTATTATGACTACTACTTATAGAAACTGCATTAACCAGTAGTATGGCTTGCATTTCTGTAATGCTTTCTGCAGCACTCTGAAACTTTATAGGTTTGTTATAAGACGTGGCTTAGATTGGAAAACATTTTGGGCAGTAACCATGAAAATGAAATGGTTGTTGAAAGGCAGATATGTTGCCATCATGGATTCTGAGTGGAGAAATTCTGAGACTAAGTCATTTGTCCAGTGTCTGTGTCATAGCACTTCCAGCTCTCCTAACCGTAGACACAAAATACCTTTCACATATATTTCTTCACTTACCCTTTCTCTTAATTATCATCTCTATCTGATGGGACACTTAAAATACTCTGAACGTGTTTAAGGCTCTGCTGAAAAGCAAGAAAGCGTTTGTGAAAGTGCTTTATTCATGTATTTCTCTTTTTCTTCTTATTTTCCCTTATTTTTTGCCCCACTGATCTCCATATCTCTGTCACTTGATCTGAATGAGTTTCTGATATGTCGTGTAACAAGATTTTAGTGATATCTAGCCATTCACCTAAGTAGTTTTTCAACACTGGCTTTTAGCAATTGAAGGAGAAAGGAATGTAACTTCTCTTCACATCAAAGAAAATATTCTTACTTTGTTTTGCAATAGCACTGGGAACAGCTTGGTGCGCTTAGAAAATATCTTACAACTTGCTGCTGCTGCAGTGGAATGGGATTAATCAGTCGTCCAGAGGAAAGAATGAAAAGACTCACTTGTGGGTCTTGGCATAATACAATGTTCAAGTCCCAAATCTTTCCTGCTATAAATCTCAGTTCCCCACAGCCCTTCCACATCATTTATCTGTAGGTATTAGCTAAATACTGTCATTCTAGACTTGCATCCAACCCTAAGGATCCTAAAGAACTTGTTATTTAAATGGATTATCCATATTTGAATATGACCACTCTATAAAGAATTAGGCAAAGAGTGTGAGTTACTACAAAAGATTTACCCCACTGCATCTCAGATAAGACAAGTTGTTTAGGCATATCAAGGGTTCAAAATTCCTTTGTTTGAGTCTCTAATCTACAACATTCCTCAGATTATGTTCTGATAAAAGCAAGAGAGAAGAGGTTGTTTGGATTTGACTTCTTGACCAGCTGCTATAAAACTAACTTTCAGCTCAACCTCAAACCATTTTCACTCTTCCCTTGAATTCTCTTTTGCTGAAAGATACGTTTTAATGGGTGGGAGTAACTTGTTGCATCCATCTAACTATGGATTCTTCTTCCAAGCTTCATCTTAAGAAGGATGGAATTGAGGAAGAGAGACTAAAGGATTCATCTTGGGGTAAGGGAACTTATTTTTTTTTCCTCCTTCAGAATTATTTCTCTCAACTTAGAAGCTACTGTTCCTATTCTAAAACATATGAGATTCTCATGATTTGAATTTGATGTGTTTAATAGAATTTTAAAAGGAAGGAAGAAGAAGGCGTCCCAGATCTTCATTTGAAGTTAACAATAGACAGGAACAATTTCATGTGAAATGTCTGGCTTGTATTTCAAGACATATCTTTATAATATTATTTTTGCTCTTTATGCCAAAGGAAGATTTTCTTTTCATCATCCTTTGCAGTTGGGATGATAACTGTTTCAGGCAGTACTTTCTGGCCTCTTCGGTGTCTTGTGTTGAGCCTCCACAAAAAGGCAAGCCTTTGAAACTTGGTGGTTCATTGGTAATTCATAATTCAGGTCTACAGATTGGCCGGTAAAGATTCTTGGACTTGGGACTTACTCTATCAGGTACATCCTTTCATCACAGAGATACAAACTTAGAATGACTGAACGGTATAAAGCAAAGTAATTCTCAGTCCATTCTTTTACTAGGCTCTGCAAGAGGAAAAAGTTGAGGTCCATCAACATGCTAGTTGGATTGATTGTTTTTCCATCTTTATTGGTCTCCTGTAACTAAAGTAATTCCTATTTAAAGTATTTTATGAAATGTTCTCTCTCTGATGGTGATTCCTTTCCTTCTCATCTTTGTTGGAAATGCTTGTTACTGTTTTTATTTCTTCCTATTTGTAATGGATTGACAAGACACAGGGTAGCCATGCAAGAGAAGACAGAACTGATTTCTTTACCTGTTATTACTTTTATAATTTCCAAGCTTGAGGATTGGCTCCATCAGAATTCATCTTGTGTTTGTCTGAAAGATTCTTTATGCCTTATAGGCTTGTAAAGTTAAGAAAATAATATTTTTTATTACTAATGCATGGCTAAATACATGGGAAAAAACTTCAGGTCTTGGAATAATTGCTGATGGGGGAAAAAAATAATGGAGAAAGGAGACTTATAAATTCTTCCTGGACTTTTTCTAAGAAATAATTTTTCTAAAGTAATTTTTGGTCTTTTATGTCTCCTCTGCTATGGCAGAATGCCTGAGTTTTAAATGGCCTGTGGTAATGAAAGGTGACATCAGGTGAAACCAGAATTCAGCAGTAGGACTGATGAGATATTTCATGGGAGTCTGGTGTCGGTATACAGATACCAGCAAGAGTAGGAAACAAGTCTGTTATGAAAGGTTAAGAGAATCGTGTGTGTCCATTTGAAAATTATAGGTAAAGAAACTAAATTTGTCTTACAAAGAAGGATGTGCTAAAGGGCTGCCTACTATTATTTTGCAGATGGGAACATGTTGTAAAGCATGATCTGATTGTGCTCCAAAAGGCCTATTTGGACTTTATCTTTTTTTTTTTTCTTTACTTTTTGTCTTGCTTGCATGACATGGCTACTGTAGAGAGTTGATGAAAGAAGTTAAAGGTGTTTTAGTCATATTACAGGAGTGAATGAATGAAAGTAGGTGATAATATAGTTTTATGGTTTAGTTACTGATTATAACTGAATGGCATCTTTCACAGCATTGAATCAACACTCTGGGTCAGAGACTGCAAAAGGATTGACTCCCAGTGTGATTCCAGAGCTGAGGTGGCCAACAGAGGAGGGGAAAATTCTGCAATGCACAGAGGAAAAATAGGAAGTCAATGAGTAAAAGAAAAGATGCTCAATAGATGCTTCCTTTGGTGACCCGTTTCCCTTTAGAAATATTTTACACATATGCAGCTGCCAAGTGGAGACTAGCTGATTAAGATACGATAGGTTTCTCTTTAGTTCAGTAGGAAATACTGTCTTTTTAAAAGGTGATAGAAATGGTGTGAGGATTTCCTACATCAGGAAAGTGGACACACGAAATTATGGCTCCTGATGATTCAGCATCAGCAGCTTTTCTGAACCCTAAGTCACTGGGATCATTTTGTCTTTTCTTGGAATATTTTGACATGTTGAATTTTTATTCCAGTTTCTCTATTTCAGTTTGTTTGATAATGATTTCCTGTCTGTTCCCTTTGTCTCATATTTTGTCTGTGAAACTCTTAATTGCAGATTGTCCTTGGCAATAACTGGCATTTGTCTCAGTTTTTGCCCACGGGTGTCAGTCCAAATGCTTGTAGGAGTTTACTGATACCGTAAACATTTCTGCTCAGTCACCAAAATCCTTATTGGAGGTTGGCAGATAACATTGTCTCTGCCATCATGCTTCCTCCAGCACTTCAGTTTTAGATAGCTTTAGTAAGTTTTCTCATAGGGACCAGAAGATGAGATAAACATGTTTATCCTCTTTGAAAGGTGGTGGTGGGAGGGGGGAAATCTTATCTGAAATACAGTGAAATCTCATTCCCTCCCCAGACCTAGTGGCTCCCAACATTCAAATACCCAGCAGAAGACAAAAATTTTAAGATGTACTAATGGAGCACACCTGCTTTAATGTGGCAAAAGGCTGACAGTAGCTGTATGATCAGTTATGATCATATTTACTCTGTAGCTTTTCTCCTGTGGTCGTCAAAAACCTCTGCTGCTTCCCTGGCAGGGAGACTTCTTCTGACAGACCTTATTACCAGAACGTATTTTATTCTTATATCAGGATTGGCTTCCATGATAGCTCTAGTATTGTATCATTGCTAACTGTCCCTCTCAAGTGCTTCAATCCCTACTCAATGTTGACAAAGACACTACGGTTCTGGTGAAAGCATTGCAAAATTTTCAGCAAAGGTAGCATCTAGTGGGTCTGGAGAAGCATCCAGCTGCTTTCAACCCGTTCCTATCAGGGCAAATAGGAAGAACTGCTGTTGCCAGCAAGCTTTCTTGTACAGACCTATATCCTTCTAGAGCAGGGGATAGAAGAATGACACCAGGTTCACTTACCAACTCATCACACTGCCCTTGAGGAACTATTACAGCTCAACAGATTAATCAGATAGATTAATACTCCTGCTCTCTGGTGATTACCAGAGGTCTGTTTTGATGGCTCTCATTCTGGCACTTTTCCCACTGAAACCCTTTTCCATGTTAAAGTGGAACTAATTAATTCTAGGGCAATACTGAATGGTTTCTTTCAGGTTAACAGTTCAGCCAGTTTATGTCTGGATGCTCTAAGTCCCACTGAGATATCTTAAACCAATTCTCCAGACAGTGTAGTAAGGTTACCTGGCTAGTGGATATACAAGCTTTTGAAAAAGTGAGATCGTAAGTAGTTAGTGTCTTAAACATTTATAGTTTTGAGTTGCATGGTTTGTTTTTTCTGTCATGAACATGCCACGTTTGTCTTTTACTGAAGATCACCTGTATTTCTTCAGTAGTACTTTCAGATAGACAGCATTCTTCTGCACAGGGATCATAATCTGCCATGTGTTAATAGCACATGTCACTCTACTCCAGAAGTGGCTGCGTTGTGGTGACCGCCTTTAAGACAGAGTATCTATCATACGATAGCAGGTGAGAGGCATGACGGTTGACACACAGCAATGAAGACAATACTATGGGAATTATGTGCAATCTTTAGTCAGGCTCTCTGAGCGTTTGTAGCAGAGGCAATAATAGATATTTCATTTGCAGCAAAGTAAAAAATAAACCTGCCGCCTTCTGTGATTAACAAATTGTTAGCAAATTGTGATTGTCAGATAATCAAAATAATCACTGCATCCTCGACCATAAAACTTTACGTTAACATTTTTTTTTCTTCTTGAGTGGATAAGACATAGGAGTTGAATGACGTAGGACAACGTTTCCTTTCTAAATCATTTTGATTTTTAAAACTGAATTCCTTTTCTAGATGTATTTAAAAACTTTAAAAAATGGTAGAAGAAATCCAAATACTGGCCTCCTTTTGAGAGCTGATAATCTGCCTGGGTTTTGGTGCATTTTCAACTTCTGTTGAAAATACTTTCCAATGTTATATTATTCTGACAGCCTAGCCTAAAGTTCTAAAGATTAATTGTATCTCTAGAACATTTGAAAATCAGCTTTTTAAAACATGATTATGAAAAATGTTATCCTTTAATTAGTTCCAGAGGAAATGTAATTGTGGAAGACTTTACCAATGTGAATCTTCTATAAGGAAAAGCACTTTGAAAGAACCAGTTTGGCAAGGCTGTTGTCTTTGTTCCTAGACACCAATTCAAGAGATTCTGATTTGGCTTTAGGGTAGGCACACTCCTACTGGAAAACACACAAGGTTTTGCAATGATTTATATGCTCATTTTGCCAATTACTCCTGTGATGCTCAATAACTTGAAGAAGGAACTCTCTAGAATTAGAGAGTTTTGTGCTTGCTTGATTTGCCACTTATTTTTGAGTGCGTTTTTTATTTTTATTGTGCTGCCATTAATAGTTTTGTTTATTATTCTTTTCCTTTTTATCGGAGCATACTACACTTGACTCGGAGCTCTTAGCATATTTATTCTATATTAGATACTAGGCTAGTGAAAGCCAACCCCAAAGGGACTCCACCGTTTCCAGTTGTGTCTAAAATAATCTCTCTACTGCTGTGAGCAGGGACTCTCCCAGAAAGTGCTGAGTTGATCGTTGTGTTGGGGAAACAGTATTACAGTGGGTTGATGATTTGCTATAACTGAGTATCAAAAGGACAGGAAGGTCTTGGAGAAGATGAAGTATATGATCCTCCAATTCTTTCTGCAGAAATAAGGGTATTCTTGAGAAATTTTAGACAAAGTAGTGAAAGTTCAGCAATTTCTGATCTCCACTAGATTGACTTCTAGGTTATATATTGACTGTCTGAGACAAGGGCAGGCTCCATTTTTGCCCTTAATGTTGGGAGGGAGCTATATATACGTACCTAATCCCTTCTCAAAAACGCCTGAAACCTGTATTCCAGAAAGACCTGGGATTATTTGGCAAAGGTGATGACACTATGCTTGGCTTTACTGACTGTTATCCTTCTGGAATTATTCAAAACAATGGACAGTTCCATGTTTTGCCCCATTACAGGTGATATGGCCACTGTACGGATGATTGTCTTATATGTTCCCTTGAGGTTGTCTCCCCGTTCGGTGTGATCCATCCATCTTCTCTATTCTCACAATTTGTAAAAATGGCTACAGACCACGGGAAGCTGGACAGTCTCCTAAATCTCCTGGCAATACTGCTGGGAGAAGTCGTCCAGTCTTTATACTTCTCACGTCTGGTATCAAACTGTAAGGGAAATAATAGCACAACACAAGATCTAATGGAGAATTCAGCACACAGCCGATTTGAGGTACTATGCTGTATTTCTGGAATGATCAAAAATTCTTAAGTGTTTCACAGAGAGCAAGTTAGGTTGGAAGGGGCCTCTGTAGGTAGCCCAACCTTTTGCTCAGAGCAGGGCTAATTCAAAATTAGATCAAGTTAGTCAGGGCCTTGTCCTGTTGAGGTTTGACAGTCTCCAGGAAAGGAGATTCCCCAGCCTTCCTGGGCAGCCTGTCCCAGGCGTCAGCAGTTTTGAGAGTGGTATCTGTACTGTGCCCTTCCCTTCAGCGTGGCCACAGACACACAGACTGCTTTTTGTGATTGATAGATTTGCAACATGGTACATTTCACCTTTTATTGTCACCTCACATAAAGGAACAGTAGGGAACAGATAAGATATGGTTTGCAAGGTACAAGTTTCAAAACTTTTTTTGGCAGGAGGCGGGGGAGCACGTGTATGTAGCTATTGTAGCACACAATAGTGAAAATCGGACACCTCTACCTCTAGCTCTGAGAGGATCACTTTGTTCCCTTCTGGAATTGTCACTAATGGTGGAGAAAAACTGATGCATAAGCAATAGCTAGTTTCTGAAGGGAAATGATAGTAGTGAAACATATTTAGTATAGTGAAGAGATTGCCAAGGGAGGACATTGTTTATTTGAGGTTCTTGAAAGGTATAGACATCAAGGAAGAAGAGAATTCTTCACAGGGGGAGATGGGGGTGTAACTAATGGATTGGGAGAATTAATGGGATAATAAAATAATTAAAAAAGGAGAAATTTCACCTGAGGCTGTCAAATTTGACATAACTGATAGGAGATGGAATTTCCTAGGTTATACTTGAAGAAGAATTAATTCAAGACGTGTCAATTGGCCAATAAATCATTTCAGTTGAAATTGCAGAAGAGGTTTGTAGCTTCCAAAAGAAAATTGTGTTTGTTTTTGTATGTGAAAAGATCACCGTATAGTATGCCAAACTTTGTATAAACGTTGGCAGCCAGTACTCTGAACAAAGACTGTTTCATCACTTTAAGCACAGGCATCTTGTAGATTACTGTGCTGTGAGAGTTTTATTTATTTGTATTTCAGTTGTTTTCTCTCTGGTTTTAAAATGAGTTTTCCAAATATTCTGTTTCTCCTCTTTAATTTGTATTTCATTTCCTCAACTTCTTCATTTTTCACAAGCTAAAATCAGCAGTAATGCAAATACTTGGTAAGAGTGTTGAGTGAGTCTCTTATTTCTGGGCATCTTTACTGCTCTCCCTTGTATTTAATCTTCCTTCTCTTGCCCTTCCCCCTTATATTTCTGTCAGCCAGAAAAAAAGAGTTAAATTATATGGGATATGGGGTGGCTCTTGTCCTCTGATTTTTAAGATGTTTTCATTCTTCAGAAGGGTTGCAGTTGGTTTCATTCTGTGTCTGCTTTTTCAGATGAGAAACTACCACAGAACGTATCTGCAACAGCAATCACTGGATTTTTGTGGTGTGTGTGATATTCTGCAGCACAGATAATGCTATAAATACAATGCTACATCTATTGGTGACCTAAGATTTTTGTCACTTTAGCTTCTTGCGTGCATAGTTTTTCTGCAGTTTCGGTTATTTGTGACACGGGAAGGGCTGAGTTTGCCACTAAAATGAATCAAATCACTTGTTTGCTTAGGAGGAAAGGTAATTTCCAGGCTGTTTTTACTTGATATTTTTACTTATGTCAATTTGTAGCAACTCAAAGAGCCTGCTGGATTTTGTGGACACTGCTGCATTTACAGTCAGCATCAGGGTTACCAGTAAGTAGCCAACAAACCCACTATGGAGGTGACATTAACAGTCGTCATCTCTCCCGTCTAGACTTGCAAGCAAGGGAAGTACATTGACTCATCTGAGCCAGTGGAGGAGGCTGTATGTGTACATAGATAAGAAATTACCTTTATTTATGGGAAGAAATCCTTCTTCCATTTTGAACTGGCAGGCTAAGCAAAATGGTTACAAGTCTCCTTTAAGTAAATGTTAGATTGATGCCAGTCTTGCCTTAATCAAACCTTAAAACAGTTATTATTGCAAGACAAGGCAATTTCTGTTGCACTGTCTGGTTTGCTCTCTTGGACATGGCTTCAGCTGTTCCTTTGAAATTCCCATTGAAAATTTTTGAGTTTAACGTGAACCAGCATTTAAAAAATATTGATTTTTACAATTGCCTATTGTTTTGGTAAGGTAGGGCGAGTATTGGTTCAGTGTGTCGTAGCAATAGTTTACTTTCCATTTCCTTGCTGTGCAGTACGATCCGTGCTCTTCTGTGGCATTCTCTTCTACTTGAAAAGCTTGACACTAAGTGGATATATATTTTTAAATATAGACAGGAAAGCTATTATTTTTTATTTAGCTTTTACTGTGTAATGGAATTTGTGACAAGGTTATTTGCTTCAATATAATTTTGTGTACTGATTAGTGTTCTTTGGAAAGGGCCTTGAGGCATGTTGCACGAAAGACGCTATGTGAGTAGGGAATGGAAGGGTAAACGACCTTCATTTAAATGCAGTCAAGTAATCATTATCAAAGTTTTAAGCAATTTGAACTGCCTAACAGGAGGTATGATGACAATAATTGCCAATGTCCTTAAAGGACAGCTGTACCCATTTGATCACTGCCACATGCTTAAAGTTCATAAAAGGAAAACCACTTTTCACAATCTCTAAGCAGTATCTGAAGATAGCTATTTAAAAAAAACCCAACACAACAAACAAACCAACCAACCAAAAAAACCAAACCAACAGAAAAACAGAAATTACAAAATGGATATATTGGAGGTCTCTGCACGTAGCCCAACAGAATTTTATCATATAGCACTGTAGGTGCCAATAACAGAGGGCACGAGTGAAGTATTATTAGTTAAAATAAATATATGAAAAAAATATTAAAAAAGAAAAAAGCGCATTAGTATTTGAATAGGAATGAAGCAGGCATTGCATATCTAAAGAGGAATGGTTTTGCTATGCAACTGGAAGGAATGCTGGGCTCTTTAATTCTGTTCTGAGCTTAACCTTTAGGGAACTGGGCACAAGAGAGTGAGTTATGCTGAAGAACTGAGCAGAAATGTATTATTATTTCTATTTACTCCTTTTCCTACCCAAAATTATCTTGAAATACACCCACATACAGACACGCACAAGCAGAAATGGACTTTGCCCATTCTCTGAGGTGCATATAGAGGAGCTGGCCCCAGTTTGGAAGCAATAGTTCATTCCTTAATGTGGCTCTGTGCCAAGTTAATATTTCCTGTCCTTCTCTTAATGTTCTTATCACTGGCCTAGTCCCACCAGTTTTCCACAGGCTAAGAAGAGCTCTCTAACTCTTCTGAGATGGGTATATAAAATACAAAAGGGCCTAGGGAATCTCGAAGTCCAGGCCCCTACTGTCACTATATATTATAATATAAAATGATAAAGCTGTGTCTTAACATGAGCTAATTATTTTTGTCCTTCAGGACTCTGGTTGGCTGTTCAATAATGTTACTGCCCTGGGAGTTACAAATCTTCTAATTTGCAGCATAAATTTATTTATGGCTGTTTTATACTTATTTGTTCTTGTGCCAATGTTGTCTTTTTGACTTAAATCGTTCATCTCCAGTGTATATGCTTTGCTGATTATATTTTTACAGAGGAATCATATTCCTATTCAGTCTTGGCAGTGTAGAGCAAGCCAATGCCTTTTATCCTCTGTGAATGTACACTCTTCATTCCCAGTGTCATTCCTATACCCCTTCCCTGTTCTTCTTCCAGTTTAAATTAATCTTCCCTGAAGAAAATCAGAATTACAGTTCTGGTGAGGTTTCACTGTGTAATGACATTAATACTTTTTGAAAAAAAAAACAAAAAACAATTGCCTGCTTATAGTTTACAACTGCATAGCTTCTTTCCATATTTACATCAAATTAGTTGGTGAAAGTCCATCTTCCAGTTTATACATTTCAGGTTTTTTCCTTTCCCTTTTCTTTCTGATTAAGTTTCGACTTGTAGCAATTTTTTTCACTATTAACTCATATTTGATACCACTACTTTCTGTTCATTACCTGTGTTTACATGGAACACGGTATTTTACCTGTGTGACATTTCATTTTTTCTTTCTGCTGGTGGTGCCTCCTAATTTTTGTGTGATCTGCAAGTTTTCACTGTGTGTTCCTACTTCTTATGTCATATTCATATTCAGTAATTAAGACAAGGGAGTTTTGCTAACTGATCTCTGAGGAGCTTTGTTACCAAGCTTCTTCCAGTTCAGTAGATGTCCTTTCAATACTGTCTGTCGTTATACCCCTTTCAGTATTTCCTTAACTAATTTACAGTGCTTTTAATAATTCCTGTCTTTCCAGCTGTTAATGCATAAGGTAACCTATCATACGTATGCAGATGTGCAGTTAGATGATTCAATAATTTTCTTTGCTTAAAATCAGCCATATTATCAAATAAATTAGCTTGGCAGTAATTACCTTTGATAAACCCATTGTGAACTGTATCCCATTTTTCTGCAATATAGATACGTATTTAAACCTTGAACTAGTAGAATAACTATTGTCTGCATCAAGTCACCTCTTGTGCCTCCTTAGATATTGGTGCCTCCCCACCATTGCCCCCAAGTCTAGATGTAATCTGGGAGTTTTAATGCATAATTTCTAGGGCTGCTCCAGCACACTTCATTATTTTTTCTGTGTCTATTATTTTGACATGACCAGAGTGTTTTACCCAACATATCTCTTTTTATGTCTTCACAGTCTATAACGTCATCAGACACCCCTTTCCATCTATTTCTCTTTTTCCTAAAGAACACATGCATTTTGGTATCTGTGTTCCAGTCCTGACTGCTGTTTCAATGTATTTTGCTTTCGTGCAGTACCTCATTCTACATCCTGCAGCACTTCAAACTTTTCCATTTTGTTTAACAACACAAGGAGTCAGAGCAACAAACTTTAAAAGTATTTCTTACCGATTGGATCCAGTTCCCTAATTAGTCTATTCATGAACCATGCCATCTAACTGACGATTATTTGCATCAAAATTAGTATTCTTTTCCTAGATGTCCATAGTATTTCCTGCTTTGTTCTTTAAGCCATTATTGTATCCCTTTTTTCTTGATTTCCCCCTTCCTTTGAATCAAATCCAGATGTGGAAAATATGTGCCTCTCACAACAGTCTTCCTTTTTTTTTTTTTTGAGTTTACAGCTAATATATGCATAGATGTGCGCTCATTAATGGAGGAAGAAGAGAGATCTCAATAGAATTTTAGGGAAATAGTGAGTAGAAGCAAATTGTATTGCAAAAATAAAACTCAAGATTTGCCTTTCTGAAAGGAGGTCATCCTCTGGGTTTTTTGATAGATCTTTCTTTCTCTGTTTTGGAAGTAATTTTTTTTAAACTATAAAAAGTTCCAGTGAAGACTTCTGGAAAACTTGGAATATGTCTGTCTCACTGTGTTTTAAATTAACCTATCATGTATCTTACACATGAAAAAATAAATGTCTAATAAATAGGAAGTTTGCAGAGATATTTCACTATCATTACTAGGTAACTTAATGTCAGTGACACTCTTCAAAGTTTTGTGGCTCCTCTAGAGTCTCCCAGGCTACATGATATAAACTAAATGGAGCCAGGACATACACTCAAGCGTGGGCTCAAGATGACTAACCTCCATACTGTGCCACTTGTCCTCAAGGCTGGAGACTGGGACCTGTACCACTTTATTTGTTAGTATAACGAGCTCTTTCAGGAGAGAAATAATATTTGCTGAATAAGTTCCTGTCTGTATGTCTTGCAGGAAGTATTTTTCCCCCCACAGCAAGAAGTAAGAAATGTTTGTTTTCTTCTTAATTAGTAAGAATGACTGATAGTAATCATGGCAGGCGGGAAGGGTTTGGGAATGAAGATTTATGTCTGAGCTGTTAAATTTCCCAGGCTTCAGCCTGCTTTGGAATCTATTGCTCTGAGTCACTGTGTAGAATGGGGAGGAGGAAGGAAAGTATTTTGCTTTTTCTGAAGCAAATCACTGTCACAGGCTCTGTGTGAGAACTGGGTTTCTTTAGAACTAGGAATGTCGCTCCTGCATCCCTGATTAAAACACACTGTCCTAGTTTTTGTTCTTTCTACATGCTCACAATTATTCTCCGCAAATGGTACATACCAAAGTCATCCTCTTTGTACCTTCACAGTCTTTACTACAAGAAAAAGTGCTGCTGTCCTCTCTCCATCTTCAGGACGCCCTTTTCTCTGTCCTCTCGAGGTGTAAAAACAGCCCGTTCAAAATGAGCAACTTTTGCATGGAGAAGGAGGAAGAAGAGGAATACTTTTCAGTAGAAAATGGTTGGAATTTTAGGATGCATCTTTGAACTGAACAGATTTTCCTTGAGCCTCCTGAGATTTTCTCACCACTGTTACTCAGTGAAACTGTATTTATAAGATTATTTTAGCATCAAAACACAACTGCATTTAATTCCACTGGATTGCACTTCTGTTACTTTGAGCAGACGTTAATGTGTATATCAGCTTTACAGAGTTCTGAAAGAGATTTAAGAAACAAATATCATAAAACAAACATGTCAAAATAAAAATGCAATTATAAGTCAAAATGTCTTTTGGTTTAGGTTGAAGGAAGAAAGAGACAGCTAATAAAAGAAGAACATATGTATATTTTTAGCCACAAAAGGGATTTATTCATTTTTCTATGCCACAGTGTTACATTATCTCATAGAACAGGTGAAGAAAGAAACACTGTGGAGAATAATTTTTATAAGGACCTTTTTTACATGTAACTAATTAACAAAGAGAGTTCTGATGCTTACAGTGATAACACAGGTATTTTTAACAAGAAAATTGCAGAAAAGCACCAAATAACTAGAGTAATGATGAAATTCTTTGACTCCGCTGGGGGTATCTTTTTTCTTAGAGAAAACAGCCTAAGCCAAAAGGTTGTACATTGTAGAAATAGAAAGCAAAATTTAAAAATAACAGTCTACGCAATACGATTACAACTTTCTTTTTCTTTTGAGTTCCTGTGTTTGAGGAGACTCATTTTATATTGAGGAACTTTCTGCTGCATTATTTACTAGTTCTGCATCTTCTGATATACTTAGCAACACTGCAGATAGAGATCAGAAAAATACAATTAGAATTTTTTCACCATTCTCTGTTACATTACATATAGTGATGACACAACTATTATCTTTGCTTCACTGTACCCTACCTATGAGAATGACCTTGCTCAAAGCAAAATCTCCCCCTGATTTCAAGCTGAGTAACAGTTAATGTTTCTCAATGGGATGCTGGTGATGATCTTGAGAATTGTTGACCAGAACAGGAATGCAATTGTTTGGTTTTTTCCTTAATTTGTACTTTCCCTGGGAAAGTGCTGTGAAATATTTGTATTGTCACACTCAGGCTTGATAGCATTAGGCATAATTTTGTCTTTATGCATGGTAGCAAAAATCTTGGACAGATAAATGTGCTTCGTTTAAATCATGAGTTACTTTGTTTAGACTGAGAGTATATCTGTGATGTTCTTTTCCTGGCGGTACAGCTGTGTGATAAGAGTGAAAAGAAATCTGATCCTTAATTTCCATGTTAGCAAAATCCTTTCATAGACTCAGTTGTAGTGTGAATAAGGTAAGTGGTGCTTTAAATTGATGTAGTTTCCCTCACTAGCGAGGTGAAAGTGAAATTAAGCACAGTATTTTTCCTGTACAAATGGCTCCTAATGCTACAGTTATAAGCTAGACGTCATGAATCAGCAGACAAATAAGTCTGTAGAAGTTGCTATGCATGAAACAAGTTATCTTATTTAGCCACATGTTGAGACTAACTCCATTTCTTCCTTGCATGTGATATTTTAGCTAAGCAGTAACTTAATTTGAATACACAAAGTAGTAAACTGCTATCCCTTGGAATCAATTTTTCAGAGACATTTAGTCAATGCTGTTTGGAAAGAATAAGTTCAATATATGCTGTCATACATTAATAACATCTAAGTTATTTTCTAGACCAGATATTTTGAAGCGTTAGTGTATACTTCTTTTTCAGAAGTATCTGTGAACATTTTCCTCTATACGGTAGCTGATCATTTTTGTGATAGGTTGGATAGTGCATGGATGGCTTTTATGTGTGAGTGGGTACATTTTATATTACTTAGAATAAACAAGGTTACGTCTTAATAATGCTTTAATAGGAGTTTCATTGATTATGTGTCACTCCTGTTAGTTCATGGGAGTTTCTATTAAGCATTTACCTGGGTGCATTTTCTGGGATTATGGCAAGCTTTCAATGCTTGCACCGCATTCATTGGCTGTATTTAGCATTATATCCTTTTTAATTTTCATTAATCTGTAAGATTCTGTGTTATTTCTCATGGAAGTTTACAATGGTGATGGGAATACTGCATTAAAAAAGTGGAAGGAAATTTGTGCCCTGTTACAGATTACAGTAATACATACGCAAACCTGTTTATGTGAGAGAATTTTATTTTTTTCTTAGGCATCCACAATATTTTCAAAATACAGCATGCAGTGCAGCAGTTCTATCAGATACTGTATGTAATATGTTCACACAAGCCTCTCAAGGTATAAATCTTCAATGCACGGGAGTTGTTTTATATCCTAGGCTTTCTAAACACTATACTAACTCCACAAACTGTATCAATCTGATAGTTTGGGACCAGAATTATAGAAGTACAGGGCTGTGTGAAAGGTGAGATCTCTGCATTTGAAGTTTACTTGAATTGATCCATAAAGTTATTTTTAGAAGTTACATTCTCATAACATCTACATAACCTGGTTTACTCTAATCTGATTTTTCCAAGCTTTTTAAGCAGTGCTGAAAATTACTTTAGGGAATAGATTTGCTTTCAAACTGAGTTTTCAGAATAAAGTTCGGGTCAATGTGTTCCTTAAGAGATTGGCTGAATGCCACTAATAGTATGTTGTGACTGTTTTTAAATCTGACAGTTGGCTACAATACACTTGAGTAACTTCCAGCTTTATTGTCAAGCCAAGGTATAGTTTCGCTGGAGATGCTATCTGGCAGATATTATCATCAGTTAGAAGTAAGATGCACTTTATCATTTTTTGTAGGTTTACTCATTATGTTGTGCCCTGCATTTGAATTAAGTTTGCAAAAAATATTTTATTTTAAAATGTAAGATTGCGGTTTAGTAGCCTTTGAGGTTTGACATGAATATCAATAAATAAACAAAGCTTATAGAGCACATTTACCATCTCAGTTTAGATGGTGCTTTAAAACATGTTTTCATATTAAAATATTTCAGAATTAGCCTCATTGATCTGAGAAAAGCCAGATTTGTAGACATAGATAATATCCTTTATTAGACTAGGGGCTATAGCTGGAACTGTTGAAGAAGTGTTTGTATAACTGTTCTATCTGGTTTATGAAAAATATATTCATTATCATTACTGTTTGTGTAAGATGGATGGAGTCAAAGTGAAATTCTGCACCAGCATGTTTCTGGTTGCTGAGAGGTGCTAAGTGAAGCGCATTACCAATGAGGAAAATATCACTTCCAAATGTATTTTTTTAAACACCTCTAGAGGATCGTGCAACTGCACAGACAAGAAGCCTTTGAGATCTCACCTTCTCAGGCAGTTCTGTTTCTGCCCAGTTTATCTCATATTAGCAGAACAATAATTAATGAGATGACTTTTCTTGTGACACGTTACTTCTAAAATGTTAACACTTGCTTAACTGTGGGCAGTTGATGTTCTTTTTTTCTATGTTTTTTTGGTCTCAATTAATTTGCCATTCCAAAATACAAAAGTCAACATTGCTTAAAGCATCTATTTCTTTCTTTTTTCCCCACAAAGTTTACTTATTATAGAGTAAGATTTTATGACGATGGATCTACATGGGCATGTATACACATCAAACCAGATTCTCTCCTGACATGTCCATTCATTCAAAGGAAATAGTGACAAAAGACAACTGGACTGATAGTTGAGTCTAATAGCAAACTACCATGCTCTACTTTGTGGTTTTGATCTTGTGAATTTGAGCTGTACCATGTAGGTCTTCAAAGCATTAAGCAGTTGTGAACCAGTTTATTCAAGTTCATGAATGTCAGAAGTCAAGAAGACTTTTAAGGTATTCAGGCACCAAAAGATGCAGATTTAGATCCTTAGTGAGGTTTTGAAAATGACCAATTTGTGTGTTTAAGTCACATGTCTGATCTTGAGTCTTCAGCAGCTGTGAGCCAGTCTTTGCATGGAGATTGCACATATATATTATACCTGATGATTTATCAAATGGGATATTTTATTCTAGAGGGCAGCCAACCTCATAATGCCTACAGCTGGAGTTAAGGGAGAGAAGCAGAATGGTGGGGCTGGCCCACCTCCCTGACATGAGTTCAATTCTGCCCAGCTCATGACACCGGCACAGCTAGGACCTGAAGGACCACAGGCTGAGAGAGATGACTTTTGGGTGATGGGGGCAGCGTGGCTCACTGAAGAATAACATGAAATAATTTGCAAGTCTGACTTGCTCTTCTTGCAGAGTAGAAGTTGTTGGGATGCAGTTTATGATGTGAAGTGAATTAACAGTAGAGACGGGGATGTTTGTACGCAAATCCAGATACGGCTCTGCAAACCCATCTCTGGTTACCGCGTGAGGCAGCAACAGCAAAGATGGTCGCACCTCCCATGTAACAGAAATATATTAAAATTTATAGCTTTTATTTGTAAACTCACAGATCATGTGCCACACTGTGTAAAGTGTGATTTTTTTTTTTTTTTTTTTTTTTCTTCTGGTTTAGTGTTCGGAGTTAGTGTCATCCTAATTAGTTTCCACTGACAGAATAAATATTGTTCCATCTGTGCACTATTACAGTCAGCAACTGAAGGTTTGAAACACTTGAACAGTGGATGTCAAGTAGTCTGTAAAGGGACTGGAAAGCAACTCATTTTGGATTATTTTGCATATATCACCATTCAGAAGGAGGTTATGGGAGCAATTCTCATCTGTACTGCTATCGTCCCAAAATTATGCCAAAATTTTGTTCCCTTTTTTTAACAGAATTTACTTGATAATGATCATGAATACTAAAATGAAAGGATTTCATGCATTATGACAACATAAAAACATTAAGCCTTTTTTTTTTTTTTACAAATTTGCAAATGTGTTTTAAAAGGGAAACTTTTATTAACACATTGCTGAGAGTGGGCCAGATGAACTAATATCCTTATTTATTAGACAATCCTGAGACCAGAGGCAGAGCAGCTTGTCAGGAATCTCCTTTGCTTTTTAAGTGCACATACCATGTAAAAGAAAATATACATTTATAGAAGTTAACTATTTATTTAAGCCTTATTCCTGGAAATTTCTTTGGCTGTGATTAAAGCAAATTATATTAAAAAGCAAGTCAACACTGTATTTAGAGTTCATTCTGGTGGTGTTTTGCAGGGCTTTGAAAAACTAGTCAGGCAGGAGACACTAGCGCATACGGTTCTCTGTAAGAAGTGTAGTTAGTTTCTGGCTGCAAGTCTGTTTGACATTGAAAATATTTCTTGTGAGTAATAATCCTTTACTTAATGTGATGGAATTTTTCCAGTTCAACTTCTTGTCCTTCTTGTAGCTTGATTAAACAAATTAATTTTTACATAATTGGAAATCAGCGCAGCTCTTCATGAAGATGTTGCTCAGTATTTAAAAAATAGTCTTAAAAGAACATTAACATCTCAACTATTTAAAAAGAGGCAAATCCCAGGCAGCGTTCTTAGGAAATGCTGTAGACTATATAAATCCGATTACTCAAATTCTTTCTTAGCTGAGACAGGATCATATCTGATGATATCTATGAAATGTATAGCTAATACCCTCAGTATCCAAAAATATTCAGTATCTGCATATTATATCAATTACTGAAATTGTCCAGTATATGTTCCTGTAGATATTCTTTTTTTTTTTTAATTCTCAGAAGCATTAAAGTGGAGGTAGATGTAAATATTTTGTTAGCAATTATATGATGAGAACCTTTAATTTGTATAAAATTACTGTATTTAAAGATCATGCATTCAGCTATAGAAACCAGTTGACTGCCAACCTCATTTTCAAAGGTATAGAACCCTGTGCGGAGTTGCTGGGGTTTTGTTTTGTTTTGTTTTTTGTTTTCCTGTCTGTTAAAGTTATCACATGTAAGAGAAAAAAGATGCACTTGCTCTTCCGTGTTTCTTAACGTGTTGAGAAACAGTATGTTTCACTTTGAATTAGTTGGGTTTGCTCTTAGAAACAAATAAAACTATTGTAGACGTAAGGGAGGAAAAAGCAGCACTTACTGGGAACTTAACGATGCAGCCTTCTTTACTGGAAGCTTGTGTTATTCTTTTATATAAATTTTGCTTTAGAGATTAAATTATATGGCAATTTTAAGGAACTAATACTCATAAAAGAAATGGCCTTAGAGAAGTGTTATTCTACATCATGTTTAAATAATTAGACTTCTGTCTTATTGAAATATATGTTCTTTGGACTTAAAAAGAGATAAAGGCATGAATATTGGCATGATTAGGAAATTATATTGTGTCATGGTGAGATTGATAGATAGGTAGTTGAATAAAAATGAACTAAAAGGCTTGTGGAAGTAAATGTGTATTCTACTACTGTTCCTGTGTTTCCTGAGGTATAGGAGAGTTGTGCAGGTGAGAAGAGGCATCTTTCTTTTCTGTGTTTGGTTTGTGCATGTCACCATTTTAGCGGTGAAATAAGTTATAAGAAAGAATAAGCTTACACTGAAACAGAGAGTGCTTTAATAATTTCATGATTTCACAACTGGTTTTATATCATCTTTTGGAGACAAACAAGTGAACAAACGGAACCTCATCAAAATTAAATATGTCCTGAGAGGGCACACTGGCCTTTAGTGTTGGCTAACTGGTAAGGAACCCATATTTATTTAAGCTTTTTTTAAAACCAATTTCTGTAACAAGCTAGGCCAGAGAGATGCACATCTCTGAGAAAATTATCTAAGAAATAATGTAAGTGTTATAGTTAGAGAAATGCCTTTCTATTATTCTTAAACAATTTATTGATTTTTATTTTTTTTAACCCCCCCTCCCTTTTTTTTCCCTTCATTTATTATCTGTCCCCTAAAGGCCTCCTACACATTGAAGTCCACAGTGGAACTCACTGGTGGGGATGAAGGAGAGAAACCACTGCAGGATTCCCTATTTCAAAGATGAACCAATATTCACCATTGACACATTCATTCATCTGTGCAGGGTCATTGGAAATCCTCTTTCTCTAGTTTTTCCTTCCCTTCAGGGAGCAATGCTTAAAAGAGCAAACCCCTGGTGTGAAGAGATAGAAGAATTCTCAGTGTGGCCAGTGGTGCCAGGAATCGAATTAAAGTTGTCCATTTGCAGATGGCTGTATACTCAGCTCCCGGCATATTCAGCTATATGGCTTGCTGCTGACGTTTTATTTGAAATGCCATTGGTAGCATTTAGTTTTATTTAAAAAAAAAAAAAAGGCAAAAGGTTGTTTCTCAAAAATAAGAAAAAATGCTGAATTTCAAAATGCATGTGGTTTCTGCTGTTCCTTTTAGGTCTGTAGGTTGTTAAGGATCATGTGCCAGAAAGGTAAATAATTACAGAATTTACTTCTTTGAGTAATTTAACACTTGTCACTTATTCTGCTATTGTTGACATCTCTATTTTGGCATAAATCAGATTTTGACATTACTAAACCTACAATTTTGTTTTTCTTCACACACATTATCTCTTCCATGTGAAAGGCACTGGGAAGACGAGGGCTGCCGTGAAATCTGAAATGCCTGCAGTCAACATGAAGAGCGCCTCTTTATTTCAGTTTCATTTCCTGTTAATAGAGATGAACTTGGTTAACACATTGGGGCACATTTAGAAATTGTCAAACAGAGATTCTGTAAAAGGAGTTCTGAGAATTTAAAGAAGTCTCTGTCAGTTTGGAGGATGAAAGGATAAGCATAGCTAACCATTTGGTCATCTGCCCAAATTCCCATCCCAGCAACACAACCATACTCCCTCCATGTGTGGGTGGCGGAGGGGTGGGTGCAGTATTTCCCTGTCCTTGGTGACTGCTAGGAGGTTTAAGTTTTGTCAGTAATTTCAAAGAAATCTTAGGAAAAGGGTATTTCTGTGAGTAACGGTGGCATGATCTGCCGCCAACATAAATCGCAGTCTCTTCAAGGAGCATCGGGAAAGGGAAGTGGGAGAAAGAGTTGGAGGCTACAAATTACACCACTACCTAATTATGTAGCTTTATTCATATGACTAGCAAGATTTCTACGTGGATGTTAGCAACACAGAGGCCTAAATTATAGACATTAATAACAACTTGAAGAAGGCAGCAGGGGAACCGTTCAAACAATTTAAATTCTCTGTCATAGCAACTTGTACCTTTAGATAGGGCTATATCTATATTAAATTTTCTTTTTCAACTAAATCACAGAGGTGCTATCTTTATGCAGTGCATATAAAAGTAAGCTCATTGTTCATCCCATAACCAGCACTCCTATACCCAAGTATGTGAGGTGTTATAGAGAGGTAACATTTCAGTGAGATATTTTAATCTAGTTGAATGACCTTACGCAAGGGGAAGAATTTTTCCAAGAGAGGCAGCCCAGTAATGAGGGTGAGGGGTGTCCTAAAACAGCCCAGAGCTCATTCTAGCTTATCAACTACTGCTACAATTCCTAATTTGTGGGGCACTAGTGATTTTTCTGGGCAGTCTATCATTTAAAGTGCTGTGAAAGACAGTTTAATCATTTTAAGAGTATGCTGTGTAACTGATCTTGCAAGGGCCCAGTACTCGCCAGAGATTTATTGAAAAAACATTTGTAGCATGACTGTCTTTCCTTCGAACATAGTCAAAATATTAAAAAAAGCAGTCATGCTCAACACCAGTTTTCATTGATGCATTTAGGGCATTCCTCCTCTTTAGCGATCCAGACCTTTTTAAGAAATGTCATTTCTGGTTATCCTCAATACAAAATGGCCCATCAAAGCTACCTTGGTGCAACCTTACCTCTTAAATATCAGCCTGTGCCCTCTAACCATTTGTTATCAAGTACCTTTTAGTTCTGTGATGGCAAACTCTCTCTCTAATACATAGAATGAACAAGACATGGATACAGCCCAGGGCATTTTTCATTAAATCAGATATAGGATATTTATTTTAAATGTTTTGGATGTATTCTTGAAAAAGTGGTGCAAGATTTGTATATCATAATGTGCCTAAATAATTATGTTCCTAATGAAAACAATGTTAAGTGTTTAAAAAAAAAAATCCAAACAACTAACAAAAACTTTAAGGCCATGGACAAATTTAAAGCCTTCCTTAGCCTTAGAAAGTACTAAGGTAAGGTTTGAATATTGGCAATTCTGACTCATTTTCATGTCTTTCATGGGCTAAAGTTTCTAAAGTCCTCATAAAAGTGATTTCCTTGTTCTAACTGTCTACTTTACTCTTTATTCTCAGATATATCTTCAGAACAGCTAACCCCATGTACTGGTGTAGTGGGTTAGGTATTCCCCTGCTGCTCAGCGAGTGAGCTGACATAGGCTGAGATGGGATCTCCCCACACGAATTTCACAAGCCTTTGCGGGGGAGCATGTTGAAGGGCTGTGCTGTATCTGCAGATTTAAATTCCTAAAGTGAGTGGCAGTCGCCCAACCTGGCCGTCAGTACATGAAGAAACCAGAAACATGCTTGATAGGTGGTAGGAACAGGATGCTGCTTTGTTAACTTCAAAAACCTTTGCTGTCCTATTTTCTGACCACCTTTTATCACTGCTGCTCTTGATTTGGCGCAGCTTTAACTTTGAGATAGAGGACGGTGCAGAAATGCATATAGAGAACTGGGGGGATTGGGAAGGGGAGAAGACCGTGTGCGTCTGGAAGATCTGTGTCTGTTGGAGGAGAACTCCTGGCTTGCTGCCAGTGAATAAACTGTTAACATTTATTGAGTATAAAAAAGCAATTAACTGAATGTTTTTTACCTTTTTCTGAATACAACTATGTCATTGTCTAGGCAGAAATAATCTTGCAGTACGCTGCAGTGCAGTGGGATGTTTGATGAAGAAAGGGTCACTTAAAATTTCTCAAAAGCACACGTATTTGGGATTGCAGTTGATATAGTCTGTATTGGGATAGTCCAAAACATGTTTTTTTCTGGTTGTGTGCTTTTTCTGTCTGCTAGATTCCAGACTAGACATTATGCCATCGCTAGAGACAAACATCATCCTTGATCTGGGAGGGGAAATAAATATATGTGTACAGTTATACGCACATACATACATATATATATACACATACATGTAGAGAGAGAGAGCAAGAGAGATTATCTGAACCAAAGCTTTATAATACATGTCTTTAAAAATCCATATAAAATACAAATACAGAATCAAAACTGTAATAGTGAAGAACATATTTCCCATCTCATGCTGCAGGGCATAAGCTAATCTGCTGCTGAGATCAGGCAGGAACCCCCCTGCAACCCTGTGTTGTTTTTCATTACACAACTGGCTGTTTGCATTATGTTCTTTATTAGAAGTTGATTGTTTAATGACAAAGATGCAGAGTTATGCTAAAATAAAAAGAAAGCTCTATAGTGGAAAAGCAGAAAACAGACTCTATGGAAAATAAAGTAAAAGTCAAGGACTGCTACATTCTGCTATGCTCACCCCAATCCCTCCGAAGACCGTGGATGTTTTCCTCATTCACACATACATTTTCTTCATTAAACCCCATCCCCCAGACAAACCCACAACTGTATTATGTGGGACCCGGTGCTCTTCCTTTTGGCTTCTTCATTTTATAAGGAGTTATTTCCATAAGCAATTTCAGTCAGGGAAGTTGTGTACTAGATTGCTCTACCTTTAAAGAGAGACCTAGTAGGCAAGTCTCTGTGTTTAAACCGATCTGAAGTGCAGGGAATATTGTCTGCCGTAATACAAAGGATTCAAGTTCTGTTGGACAAATGTCCTCATCTGCTGCAACTCATCTATTATGTAGCTTTTGTAAATGTGTCATAATAGAACAGTAACCTCGGCAGTCCGCAGAGGTGGTTTGTGTGCAATTGTGCAGACAAGTGATTGCTTCTATTTGGAATAATTAAGTTTATTTTTGGTTTTTGGAGGGCTTTTTTTTAAAAAAAAAAAGCTAACAAACAAACAATACAGAACACCAAATGAAAAAATTTTGTATGGTATTTCATCCAAGAGATTCTCTACTTCACAACAGAAAATCTAAATAAAATTGCCATAAACAAGAGAACAGAGAAATCTGAGGTGTTCTGTACTCAGAGGTACCCTACGGATTGTTTATGGTACCTTTTGCTGAAGGGCAAACTGTGATTGATGCTGGGTCCTGACTGAGAGAAGCTGGGCTGTAATATTGGAATTTCACTGATGGATAAGAAAATAATGTCTATGCTGCTGTAGAAGGTGCAATAGATTTCGCACGGACTCCTATTTCTGCTATTTACGCTGCTTGTGGTGGAGTTGTCCCAGGACGAGCCACTCTGGGGCTCACCTTAGGTTTCAATAACCACAAACATTATCTCCAGAGTTGTCTCTTGCTAGGCTGTGCCCCTGTGGAGAGTCCTCACCCTCTGATACCACAGAGGTGCTGGCCAATGGCAGCACCCTAACTTCACGATGGATCTTAAGGTTCTTCTCACTGTCCTTTTTTTATGATCCTATTGCTCCTTCTCACCAATTCACAGTGTTTTGGGGCAAATTCTGACTTGAGTTTAACCTGCCCCTGTAGCTTCACCTCCTTCTTTGACTTCCTACACTTTTGCAATTTCTTATGCTAGCCTGTGCTCCTGTATATATGACACTCCATCTCAGGGTAGCAGCCTGTAAATAGTGTAGAATTTGTTAGGCCCTAGTTCTTCAATGGAAACTCCTGTAAGAGTCTGATAAAGGCGGCTTTTGAGACCAGACTAAGCAGGCCTAGAGATATGAGAAGGAGGAGTCTCAATTTCTATTGAAAGTCAGGCGTTGTTTGGGGTCAGCTTCTTAGGTGAGCAGACTGGTGTTTTGTAGGCTTGATAAAATACTGATGGATCTGAGGCTGAAAAAAGATATTTTTTTTTAATTTTTTTTGTGTGGTAGTGCTAGGATGTAGAAGGAACACACTGAAGCTTCCCCCCCACTGTAATTTTACATTAGAAGTAAGAAAGGATGGTAACCATAGTTTTATAATGATGCCTAAGATACCTCCTGTGGATGCTACTTTTCTGTCAACGTTCCGTTTTAAACTACTAAAAATATCATAATGTATGGTATTGAAGGACTTATTGATGAGCAATTGATGCTTCAGAGCATCTGCACTTAGTAAAATCAACAGTACAAAATGCATATTATGTAACTTAGAGCATTGGGTTGTCACTCACAAATGATGATGTGAAGTTTAATGCATTATTCAGAAGTACAAGAGGAGACAGTCCAAAGCAGCTGTGGAGTCTCTGTTATTTTATGTTATTTTATGTTATGTTATTTTGTGGAGAGGAGAAGCTAAGTGTGTGACTTAAGGTGCAGAGTTTGAAATTGTGTGGTAGGGTAGGCAGCAGCACTAAAAATGTTGAATTTGAGTGCAAATTCAGTTCAGACTTAAGAAACTAGAAGGTATTTTGATCTGAAAGCTACAAAAACCCGTCTGGGAATGAGTTCTGGGTGTGGGGTTGGGGTTTTTTTTCCCCATTTCCACTTTGTAGTGCAAAGAAGTGCATACCACGAAATCAAATGAAACTGGCATTAATTTGGTAGTCTCAGTTCTCATAGTCCTATTGATTCAGGAAGCTGCAAACATCTATGGAGGCTTAGAGGCTGCATTTAGGATTACTGAAGTTTGAGGTCTAGGGTATACGAAAGATGTAATGAGAGCGCTCGTTCAGTAAAGGAACTCTTCTTAACATCTTAACATGGAATTCTGATACAAAAATCTCGGTTCAAGAGAATTAGTCTTCATCATTTTGTTGGCGGTTTCATTATTGATTACTCATCTTTATGCACTTCTTTCGAAAGTCTTGGCTGCCGACACAAACCTTCTCCAGCAGAATCTCTAGTAAGCAAAACAACATTTGCATCCCTATGAATTTCTCCTAGTGGGAGACAAAAAAGTAGTCTTGGTCATTTCTTATTGATAACTTTAAATATTATGTCAGGCCTAAATCAATCTGGTGAGAGAACGGTGGCTATTCCTCAAGATTCGCTCTGGATATTTAATTAGCTAGAGCTTATACATGCAATTTATTTTCCTTTTTGCCTCTTTCAGCATTTGTTAGGTACTAGTATTGATATGACTAGTGCAGCGAGGTGTATGCCTAGTTAAATTGAACTTTCTATTGATGAAAACTTATCTCTTGCTGATGGCTGTGTTTTATGAATAATATATGTCACAACATTATGTTTTCAGAGCCATGGTGGTGTTTACATTAAGAACTTGGGTTTTTTGGTGCTAAGTAGGTAGTAGGAGTTGGTGGTATGTGAAATGTGTAGGAAGACAGCATTAGTTGTATATGTGTATGTATCCGTAAATATGTTTTTGTATTATACATCTATAATTTTATTTTGAAACCAAACAATTTGCTTTAGTTTTTCTCAAGCATTTTCAGCTTGAGAACACTGTGGAAGGAGAACTGGCAAGTGTTTCTTCAAGTATCTCTTTTTATAGGCCATTTTTGTTCATTATATTTCAGCTGGTAACAACAACATGTATTATTTGTATATTAATGACCGGAAATTGTTAAGTGATAGAAGAGCAGTCAAACAAAGCTACGTGGAATTAACTTTATGCATGCCTGGTAGATGATACTCGAATTACGGTACTCTGTGCATTCCCCAAATAATCTCTGATTAAGTACCATTTACAGAGCTAATCTAGTCTAGCACAGTCTTTTAAGCAGTTTTAAAATTTGTTCTGGAAATATTATCAAACCCCAAGTATTTTCAAATATATTTTCAGGGGGGAAAAAAAAAGTCTATATTGCAGTAAATCCATCATCACAGCTACCAATTCCTTGAGCTTAATTATGACACTACTAAATGTGAAAATCTATTCAGCGCTAGGAACACTTTTCACATTACATTCACGCTAAAGATTGGCTGTTAAGAGCTCATTACTGGTAGTTTTCTAAAGAGCGGTTTATTAAACACTGTTACCTAATAAGCATCTTTGGTGGTGCAAATTGCTGAAAACAGTAATGAGTCTGATTAGACTTCATTTCAATTACGACAGCTTGTCTGGCAAAAAAAAAAAAAAAAAAAAAAAGAAATCTCTCCTTGATGCTTTGGAATCTGGCTACAAGGCATTAGGTGGTTTAAAAGGAAAATGCCACCTCTGTGTTTCCTTTCCACAGTTCAGTAATGAATAGAGAGCTGTCCAAGTAGCCGTCCAATTTAACACATTGGAAAACTAGATGGGCAGCGTTGGAAGCACAATCTTGTTTGCTTAAAAATTCTACAAAGGGTTTTCAGTTAATATATCTAAATAGGGTCATATTTAGGTTTCCTCTGCTTGCCTCGCGTAAGAATATAAAGCCATGAGAAGAAAGAAAATTAAAATTATTCACTCCTACCTGCTTTGCAAAGGTTATACATTCCTCTGATTAGTGTAATGCACCTTTCAGTTGTTATCTGTAAATCTGTAAGATCTGTAAATCTTTTACTTGCAATCACAAAACTCTCACAGCTTTCACAGTACCTCCATAATTCACCCTGTTTCTTTTCTTTTTTCGACTTCTAAAAAAAATTTCCAAATTAAAAACTAAGCTTAATAAATTTGTGCTACTGGTATCAAATATTTCAGTGAATATTTTTTAGTTTATGAACTTAATTTTTTATGCTAAGTGTGTTTAACTGTATTAATGTTAAGCTTTCTTTTAAGTCATTCCTGTATATTACTTACACATTCTGGATAAAAAGAGAAGTCTTAATGGAACAAAGAACTTAAGCTGATAGTTGCTGAATATTTAATAAATCCTAATGTTCCTGTTAATAGTGTAGAGCATTTTTAATGCTAAATTCATGTGGATGCACTTCTATAATGTTATTTAACACAAAATTGGATGGAGAACTTAGTAACTAAAACCCTGTAATACAATCTAACTGGAGAAATGGGGACACACATGGAAGATGTGGTGCTGCTGAAGGCAGTGTGTTGGACTGGGGTCTCGGAGTGTGGCTGAAATCAGACTTCTGTCCAGGCAGTTTACAGCAAATTTTAGGAAGGTTCACATTTGATAAAGTTTGAAAGGCACCTTATTAGGCATAGGAAATAAATCAGAAAGTGAGCTAGTGCAGCAAATACTAGAACTCTCAGTCTAGATTGTAATGAAATATTTTCTGTGATGAGTTTTTATTAAACATGTGGCACAAAACCCAAATGCTGTTGAACAAAATATCATTTGTGTAATTAACTGTTGAATAATTGTTGCCTAAAAAGAAAATCACAAAGTAAAAAGCGGGGCACGTTTATCTCCTTCACAATAAATTGTAAACTTCAATGGTTCTTGTGACTTCAAACTGGAGAAGTGACAGGAGAATCAAGCTCATGAACCTCGGGGCTTAGGCGTCCCGTATTGACACCAAAACCCCTTTTTGGCTCTTTTTGTGACGTTACCTTTCTACCTTCTCTTTGAAAGTCTTGCAGTTAGCTGTGGTATAGCGTATATTTTGTGAGAGAAAGGACTTTCATCAGTGTGCATCATCAAACATCAAGTAAAACTGTGCATTTTTATTTTGTTTTTTAAAACATCATACAAACACAAGTGCTATTATTCAGCTATACAAATGTGTGCCTGTAGTGCGCTTTGAGATGCTAATCAGTGGAGCTTGACTTCTGTACCCTGCAGCAAATTTTAAAACTATTTCATCATTAGGTGACTACATATGCAATAACACTGTGGACAAAATTACAGGAAAAATAACACAGTTTGTTGTTATTTAAGCTATCAACAGTGCTTAGCTAGTTATAGATATGATCATCGCATGGCTTAGATTTTTGTTGCCTCTTGAAGGCTGTTTACAGAAAAGGCTGAATTTGTGTGGTAGCTGCAAAGGAATGTGACATTTTATCAGCTGGGCTGTGTCATTTCTTTACGTTTTTAAAGCCAACGTGTTATTCTCTTCTGCCTCTTGAAATGCCTGTGCACCCTCTCAATGACATACTTGTTTCAGGACAGGGCTCAAGTTTTCCTGTTGCGGGATGAACTTCAGTCTTTTTGAGAAAGGAGAACCAACATATAACATGAGGAATTAGTTTCTTTTCCTTCCCTCACTCTTCAAGAATATGGCAAAAATATCAGCATACACAGAGTTAAATTTCTCAGTTAAGACATTCTCTCTCTGGTTCCTGTGTGTGTGTAAAACATATAAATGTATACGCATACATATAGAGAGAGGGAGATTTCTCTATTTGTCTATAGAAAATTCTCTGTTCCTCCTCCCCCCGCCCCCCGGTTAATTTGTCAAGCTAACTGAACAATCTATATAGTTCCTTTCAAATGCCCAGGAAACAATACAGTAAGTCCCAAACGAAGAGCATGCAAAAAATAGGCTATATTCCATTTTTCAGCAGTTAATTCAGATAGATTTTATTGAATAAGCAAGAAAGAATCTTTGGAATTCGTGGAATACAATAATTGAAAGGTTTAAGTTGGGAAAAGATTTAGCTCAGCTTAGTGTTTCTAGGATGTCAGTTCTTTGGTTATGCTTCTGCTTTTAATCTTGTTTCTCTGCTTTGGGGGGAGCAGGAAGGAAAGGAAGGGTCAGCTGCTCACACAACCAAGCCCGGGCAGGAGCTGTGCCGGAGCTCTGTTTTCCCTAAAAGCGTGATTAGTGCAGTTCTGATGACTTAGCTAAGGTGTTCCCTACCTTCAGGAGGAAATCTTGGGTTCCCTGTGATAACATCACCCCTTCTTACAACATCATCTGTCATGTTGAAATATAGACGTTGTTGTTTGGTTTTGTTTTTTTAATGGAGAGACCAAATAATTATACGGATTGATAATACAAGCTTTTTTACATGGGGTATTCTCTTTGGAAAGACAGCGTATGCCAGCGCTAGGCACTCCGATGCTAATAGTAGAGAGAATTGTGTGTGGTGTGTGTGTCTGGTACGACGGGGAAAAGGGAGAGAGTGGATGAGCTCAGCTAAGAGCTCCCTGCTCTTAATCCCGGGCCGCGTCAGGAGCATTCTAAAGCAGTTTATCTTCATATGTCGTCTTGTATATAAGAAACAACACTAAACCCACCAAAACTCATTTCATATGTAGCTTTTTCCACAGCCTTCAGATCAAAGTTATTTTCTTCAGGCTGGACTAAATTATACGCAGGTCCCAGGAGTGAAGGACACTGAATTAATGCACTGTGTCACCCAGTCCTGGCTATAGAATATTTTTATCGAAGTGTGAGACACAATGTCTCTTTACTATTTCATTAAAAATTAATGTGCTGATTGCCAAAAAACAAAATGCATAAATAAAATAAACAAATTTTTGCAAAAGCTTTGTACGCTGTGGAGTCATCTTAAGAAGGATTTTTTTTCTTGAGTATCAGATTACTTCTATATAAATTTAATCGGTATTTGTTCTCATTTAGCTAATTAGCAGAGGTACTCTAATCTCAGTAAAGCAACTGTTCCTACCTTTCCCACGTTGGTAGGTTTTGGAATAAGCGCTTTAAAAGGAAAGCAGTATTCCTGGTTACTGGCTGGAGCATTGTGTTATTGGCCCATATAAATTTGCTTTTTCACTCTTGTTAGTTGAGTGTAATGGGTCAAACCTGACTGCAGTTATTTGAAACTTACTGAAATTGATCCTTGCCTTCATATTTGTAAGGCGAATAGGGCTGGTTAGATGAATCTCTGGAATTAACCTTTTCTTGCTATACATAAAGCTATGAAATACATACGTACCTTTTTTTAAAGTATGAAGACTGAAAAATATATAAAAAAATATAGTGGAATTTATACAGAGTGTTGCTGTTGTTAATTGGGGAGAAATATATTTTAAATAACTCTTGCTATGTAACTTGGTCTTGTGTTTTAGAGCAAGATTATTTTCTAACATTTTGGAACAGCATGATACAAAAAATTATTCAGCATCACTTAAATCTCTATTTATTGTGCACCCACTTTGTTCAAATAAAGTATGTCCCTTTATGGCAGTTTTAACCCCATTTATCCTCATGCACAAGTGCTCACCTGTTATTTACTCACATAAGAGAAGGTCGGTACTGCAGAACAAGGGGAGTGCTCTGTTGTGACATAAAGCATACATATTCATTAGCTCTGCTGTCCCTATGGACACATGTGGTATGTCCTGATGATCTTCATTTGCCAAAAAGGAAGTGAGCTTAAGAAGGAAATTGTCTTAATGGATTTAAGATACACGAAGAAAAGGTTTTAAAAATGCTTTATTTACGGTGAGAAACCAAGCAATAATTCTAAGTGCTAATTAAAAAAATTCCTGTAAAAGGAAACAATTTACTGAATCGTGATTAGCAACAGAAATGGAAAACATAATAGAATCCAATATTTGAAAATTATAATTTTTAAGTTTTTTTTTTCCTGGAATATTCTAGTTCAGGATCTGAATGTTCCATATGAGGCTCCCTAGTGCTGAAAATCCATTCCTTTTTCTTCTCACTTGCTAAAAAACAAGTTCAGGGTTCTGTGTTTCACCTGCTGCAGTTGATTACGTGAGAAACACAATAAAGCAGTGAGTGTATTTTATCTGCTCTGCTTTTAAGGATTTGTGTTACGCTCTTTCAAGGTAAATGTGCCTCAAACTCCACTTCTGGAAGGGGAACCAAGGGAAAGGCTATTTCTGCTATTTTGTTGCTTAAAAAGATAGTATGCATTTTGCTACGCTCCAAAAAGCTTCAGTTGGGTTTATTGGAGGCTTGAAGTAAGTGCTTCGGTGGGAGCAGAACCATGCTCCAGATCTAAACTCTTTTGCATTTGCAAATATGCATAAATACTCGTGCCAAGTGGCCAGACTCCGTATTCATTTGTGACTATATTTTACCATGTGAATACTTTAATTCTCAGAATCACTAGAGTTATCCTGCAGTAGTTATGTTGATTCTCATGTTTATATAGGCATAGATTGCAGATTATGTGGTATATTACATATTTTAAAAATACATTATAGCTATAAGCATGTGTTCAGTGGACTATAGAAAAAAAAGACACATTTTTTTATAAGTTATGCTGACTTTTGCTTACAGTTACTGTGCTTCTGAGTATTCTCTCAGAAATTATTATGGTCTCATTCATTTGACATTGACAAAATATGCTAGGTCCTTTAAAGGCATGGTACTGTTTGGAGGTACTTGACAGAAGCAGCTTAAAAATATGAAGCCCGGGAAGAAGAAGCATCATAATAGGTTAAAAGAAAACTCATTGCAATTATTGTCTTCGTTAGTGTGTTTTTCAGGCAGTTTAGAAAAGTGTTATGAGACAATGAGTACAGTGAGGGCAGAGCGATATAGTAGAATATTTTAAAGATAAACTATAATAAATCACAAATGTGACCGGTTCTCCATATAGAAGGATTCCGACACATGCATGCATAAATGATTTTACTTATGGTACGCAATGATAGTGCATCAATGTGATTACACTGCAAAGACGGAGCACTGAACTGCGCATGTTTTTGTGCTTAAGGATTGCTGCCGCAGAGAAACCGATACCTCCGAGGTGGGCAGCACCCTGGGGGGTCCCGTGTGGTCCTAAGTAATCGCCACAGTCCCTATCGTCCGCGTCTATGGGCTACTGCTTGGTCAGCCTACGGATCCAACCTGCTTCTGCTGGCAAAATGTGATAGTGTCATCTCTGGACCTAGTTTCCCTGTGCGTGCTTGACTATTATTTCCCCTTATTTCTGTTTCATAAGGCCTTTGAAGCTGATGGGTCCGCTAAAGGCCGTTTAGCCAGAGATGTCTTTGTGACTATCAAAGGCGCTGCTTTATGTAAATGGCAGGGAGGGGGCTTGGAGGGAGAGAATTCATTTGCTGTAAACGTATTGCAATTTGCTGTTGTGAGGTGTGAAAGTGTGATTTAAAAGGAATAATCATTTGACAGTATTTAAATTAGATAATTGGGATGTATTAGTTTGAGATTCCAAGTCTCGAATTTCATTTTTAACCGTTCCAGGCTCTCCTAAAATCTGTTCTGTTTTTCTTACTGCTTTTATCCTTAAGTGCTGTTGACATATATGTGATCCTCAATATTACTCGTGATTTAAGTGTTTTGTTTTAAAGATTGAAATGTTTTCACTATCCCTGCTAGATGGGAATCATATTGTAAACACCCTGCCAACAGCTTGCTCCCACTGATGCGCACGGCGTGCATAGGCTATGGATAATAAGAGGAAGAACAGATTCCTACCAAGAAAATGCTGGGAGCACTCTCCAGGCCTGTTTTCATGGGTTCGTGGCTGCCACTTACTGAAAAATGCTTCCAAAGTTGGGCCCGTACGGCTGGGCAGCTCAGTTGGAGGCTCTTCCTCCCACCAAATCCTTTGACGTCAAAGGAGTTCCTTGTGGACTGGAGCAGAGGTCTTCACTGAGTAATTAGAAAATAAATGTGGGAATCATTTTCTTTCCTTTTTTTTTTTTTCCTGCAAAACATAATTAGCTCAATCCACTCTTCAAAATCCCTCCTGTTTCCAATTAAGAGAGATCAGTTGCACTATCTTCAAACAGCTGAAATTATGCTTATTAATAAAAAATGGAGTGTAAAAGAAATGTTTTATCTTGAATTAATTTTTATTATTATGGGACATATGACAGTATACAGTCTTACAAAATGTTATCAGATTTAGTACAAACCCAGGGAGCTGTGTGTCCTACATCTCGAACAGTGGTTACGGCATGACTCATTTATTCAGTTATGTCCTGTCCCATGCTTAAGAAGGATTTTAAAATGTGGATTTAGGGCCTGATCCTCAAGGTACTAACACCTCTGACTCTCACTGAAGTATGAGGTTTGAGGAGTCCTGGCACATTCACAGTGAAGTGCCTATTTAAGTCGATAGCTGCTTTGGAAGAGCTGATCTCTGCGTGTCCACAAGAAGCAATCCCTTGGTTAAAATCATGATGGCTCATTGTGTAAATACACATTGTCTTGAATAATTGGAGACGAGGCTGAGAGTAGCAGTTCAGTGGACAGAGACAGCTTTTGGAGTCTTTGGCTAAACGTGTAAGCAATCCAAAGTGACGAAGTTCACATACGCTTGCAAGTCTGGAGGGAAGAGGGTTGGTGGTACTCAGAGCTGTTGTTTTTGGAATTGTTTCCTACCTCGCAACAGTGTTCTTCTACGAGTCTGTTATGGACCGTTATCAGAAGCATCTCATTTACTTCTTCACCCATGGTACTGTTGTCTACCCCTTTTCAACAGCGCATTAAGCAGTTGCTCGGATCATACTTAACCACATGCCTAAAGTTAAGAACCTGCTTGAGCTACTGATGTTTACAAATGAACCTGCAGACCTGTGCTAGATAGGACCTAAGGCACTGCAGGGATGAACAGGGCAGGAATAGAGAGACCACAACAGGAGAGGAAGGATTTTCTTTTGCCTCAGGTATGCTGAAGGAACGGTTGGAGGTTCCTAATCCAAACTGAAACTTTGGGAGTTGGTTGGGAAAGCTGGTGTGCTTCCCTGTTTCTAGTTCCTCATGCACAGTAGCTCCTTATTGTTTAGGTTTTATTCCCCTGCGTCTCTGGAAGTCCAATGCAACTTCTGCCAGTATTTTTAGAAAACTACAGTTGCATATGATGTAATTTTAACTTGATTATTTTATTAGAGATGTGAATAGATGAAGGGTTTACTAAAGTCCCAGTGTCCTTTGTCTAAAGCAGATTGTTGCTAACCAAGTTGGTTAGTTGGAAGGTGATTGTCATCATTTGGACTTGTCTGTGGGACACTGTAAATCCTTTGTTGTGTTTTTACCCACTGTGATCCTAGCTAGTATTTCTGGACTTTTCCGTGCCTGTTTTGAACAGAAACTCTTCTATTTAAATTGAAAGGAAAGGCTAGTTATTTATTTTTATCTTCTGTAACAGATATAATCCTGTAAGGGCTGAGCAGTTTGACCTCATACTGAGGGCACCAGTGGAGGAGGGTTCTTTGTGTGCACAAACTCACTCGAGCTGCCAGCAGGATCAGGCCCCGCTGGACATCCAGGATGTGTAGAACATTGCTTGTTCCTTTTTGCATTCGGATTACAAAGTTATTTTTTTCCTAACTCTGGCATTGTTTCTTTTTGTTTGTTTGTTTTGTTTATTTTAATTCATAAATCTGAATATGTAAGTGGATTTCTACCATATGGAATTATTGTATGTGAACTGATGAAGTATTATGCATTAGATTTTACATTTTCAGGCTAAGTGCACAAAATTATAAGGGAAAAAAAATGGTCAAACACTTGATTCAAAGTAATTGAATAATGAAATTGTTGACTTTAATAACTTTAAATGTAATTCAGATAGATCCAACTGGAAGAATTATGGAGGAGGGATGTATAGCAGGGCTGCCAGGACAAGGGAAAATAGATACTGCTAAAAAAGCCTACACTGCCTCTCCTATATATAATGTATTAAATTTATCTTAAAAGCAATTCTCTGATAAGTACATACCTGTACTTAAAGAACAGAATCCTTTCCTTTTGCCTTTTACAGTCCACACCAGCACAGTTTACACAGTTCAAAAAATGTCGATAGCTCAGAGGATTCCTAAGTTAGCAAAGATTTTTTTGAAAAATACATTCAGCCTTGCATTGCTTCTGGATTTTCAGTAAGTTATTAAGCAAATACACTATCTGCAGGATCATGGTTTATGTCAGAGTTTAAATTACGCTAAAAAAAAATGCAACCTCTAAATATGCCCTTATTTACCTGATTTTAGCTGTTTATATCAGCATTTGGATTCCTAACAAAGGAAATGTAGGAAGGTGTACCACCTCAAGCAAAAATACAACTAATAAAATACATTTCAAAATATGGAGAGGAAGTGGCTGCAAACGTTAAGCAATTGGGTAGGGGGGAAGTGTTTGCATAATTTAAAGAAACTAATACTTTTTTTTTTTTTTCTCCCAAATCAGACGTTTGACTTTTGTCAAACAATTACTGAACTATTAACAAACAGAATCAAACTTAGCAAAAGTTTGCTGGTTTTTTGGTTAATATCAAATTGAGGAAATGGCTCTTTGTGCCCCCCAGTCCAGACCATTCCAGTGGACTCCGTGTAAATACAGATTTCTTCACTGCATACTAATGCAAAAAATATGCTTATGGTTAACTATTAACCTATGCTTCCAAATAACACTAATGATTGCAATGTGCTGGAATAAATGCTCATGTTTCGTGGGATGAGAACAGTCCTGTTCTCTTAAGCTTATCTAATCAAAGCCTAATCCTGCCTTTACAGCCTTTGTTAAATGCATTGGTATTTAATATGCATCAATAAATAAACTTTCAATTATTGTGCAGTGAGCATATCCAAAGATAGCATGACAATGTGAAACTACTGGTCTATCTAGCAATTATTCCAAATAAAGAATGCTGGTGATGTGATTTCCCCCCTCCTTTTATAGCGAATAATTCAGACATTCTTTTGCAGCCTCACAATAAGGAAAATAAATTAATCTGGACAAATAAAATTCAAAGAATTTAATTTTTACACCGTCTAAATACATCTCCCCATGGTGACTAGAAATAGAATTATTTTATTTTAAAAGCCCATGATCCATTCTGAATAAAAAAAAAACAATCAATGAATTTTTTAAAGTATTTGTGAAAGGTATTTTGAAAAGCTTGCTAAGTGGGTAATGTATGATATATGTTGTTGTGCTCTGACCTAGTGCATTCTTTTATCTCTTTAAATTGAATAGTCTTCCTTTTACAAGCTCCTAAAGACAATGTGCCAAAAGCACGTTCATTAACTACAGTACAAGTACCAGCCCAGCCAGATTCTCTGCTCCTTCCATGCCTATTTTACCTTCTTTTTCAACAGTTTCATTGCTGCTTTCGTGCATTCTTTGCGAAGAGTCTCTCTCATGGCACCCGTTTGTTAGTATCTAGTGAAGCATCAATCCACTCAAGTTCTGCATCTCTGTAACAGAAGCTTTCAGTGTTTTGGTAACCTTATAAGCCCAATATGGTAGAACACAGATAGGTTTTGTTTGTTTGTTCATTTTGTTTGGCTTTCTTTTTTTTTATATAAGGGTAATGAAGTTGTATGTCTGTTAGGCAGTTCTGTGTCACAGGAACATTAATATTCTTTCCTTTTAAAAAAGCTTGAAGTAAATCCCATGACACCAGAAAAATTTTAGATAGTGATTACTTGCAATTGGGTCTTTGTGATTTGCTCTTCAGATTTCCGTCTGAATTTAACGGAGTATGATTTCTGAAAAGCTTCTGGTAGTTTCTCATTAAAATTGCATTTTTTTCATTTGAGCATGAT
>NC_071472.1:20163689-20168689 GCF_028500815.1 Rissa tridactyla | reverse complement strand
TGATTTGTACAGTACCTCAAAGGAATGTGTTGAAAGCACTATGTACTGCTGAGAGTTATAGGCTAGGCTTCAATGTTACTTTATATTAAATATGTATGTTTACCTCAACAATTGGAAAATGGCAAGGAAAATTACTTTGAATGTATCCAGGAAAAAAACTAAAGTGTGATATGACTGAAGCTTTACAGTTTTTAAAAATAGAAACAGAAGGATTTCCCAGTGTTCAGAAACGGTTCTTTTGCCAATTTGTCAGATCAAACCAGAGCAGAACGATTTTTCTTGTTGGTAAACTGTAAGAATTTTCAGCATGTTGCTCCTTGATAATTACGCGATACAGTCTTTAGAAGGTGCATAGATGAAAAGAGAGCCACTTAATCGGTTTACATTAGCATCCGAAACAGTCAAACGTAAGATTTGGTAGGACTCCGAGAGGCAAATTACCTTAAGCTGTGACTGCTGGCCTTTGTTGTGCAGCTTTAGTCATAGTTTTGAGGTTATTTTGGTGAAGCTGTAGGGAGTGGGATCAGTGTAGGTCGCTGGCAGAGCTATGGGTTGCAGAGCTGTTTATAGCAACGCAGTGGACTGTGACCAAAACAAACAGTACAAATAACAAAGCAAAACTGAACCCTCAAAGTACATCTATTTCCCTTCCCAAACTGTAAAGTTGAGTTTTTGTTGTGTACGTATGGCTCCATTGTCCTTAATGCAATCTTCATTCAGCATCCATTAGAAATCTTCCAGGCTGGAGTGTGCCCACCATTATTTCTACCTCAGTTTTGTTACATTTCTCTTGTAAAGCAAAGTAAGAAATAGGGCAAAAACCACCACCAACACAAAAGTCAGATTACATTAGGAATGCGAACCTGCCAAACAAGTTTCAGAGAGCTGCTGGTTTTTCCCCTGAAGTCAAGTTTTTCTCTATGTTGGTGCTCTTTCCCCCCCCTTTTTCCTCCCCCAAGTATATGTACTCTGGTGTCTTCCTTCTGGAAAGACCAGCTGGCATGTGTGGCATTTTGCTCAGTTCTCCCCCACCCCCCCCACCTTTCCTTTTATCCTCTAATGCTTTCCCTGCAACTCTTCTGGTGACAGCTGACTGATGTTGGGTAATGTCTCTGAGCAGGAGCAGTGCATGTTGCAGCTGCCCAAAGCCTCTGCCATCACATGAACAAAACAGCCTTGCTTTTTTGAATGTATTTTTTTTTGTTTGTTTACTTTAAAGAGACAGTAACAAAACTGTTGCAAAGCACTGGCATTTAATGTTTCTGTTAAGTAATGTACATTCAAAACCATTAAATAAATGCACTGAAAAGCCCCAAGAAGAGAGATACCAATCTGTTACTAGATCATGTTTGTCTTCTCAAAAATTGTACAGACCTTGTCCGTTTTGTGAAATCAATGGAGACATTTAGCATTCAGAAAGCTAATGAGGGATTTTGCGATATTGCTGGAAATTGTTGACTCTTGATTATTACTTTCCTTTATTTTTCTTTTAAGATATATATATATATATATTTAGATAGAACGTGCTAAAACCAGAGCAAATAAACCAAAATCTAATTTAAGATGGATTCCTGGCAAACATTTTGTCTATCTAAAACTTTATGTTTTAAGCATAAAAGTATCATTTTAAAACAGTGCCTTTCATTAAGGATATAGAAAGTAAGACTTAAGTACATCACCTGCTTTTCTGTTGGTTTTTTTTTTTTTCCCCTTTTTTCTTTTTCACTTCAACAGCAATTACGGTCTATGGTACCTTGTTATGACCCAATCTTTCTGCTTCCCCAAACCTCCACAGGCTGCTTCTTCACCCCGGCCATTCCACCATCCTCATATTTGGGAGATCCTGATGTCCCCATTAGCTGTAGGTTCATGCCGATCACACTGGCAAGTATGCTATTGCAGACCGCTGACCCAGTTTCTGTCTCAGACATTGCCTTTCATATCTGCCATTGGGCTGTGCTCATTTGAAAGGCTCAGGCAAGTTTTGATAAACCAGCTCTTAGTAACTGTTTCTCCTAACCACACTCTTAACAGATTTTTGTTGCAGCTGGTAAAATGAAAGCTACCCGCTAGCATGGGGTTGTTTCCTCTTTTTTATCCAGTAGCAAAACCAAAAGCAAACAAAATTGTAGATGGTCCCTTTGGCTTCCAGCTTTAAATCATTCTCTCTAAAAAGCCACTCTGGGAAATGGATTTTTCAAATGTTAACCAAAGTGAGAAACAGGCAGGAACTGAGATGGTGCAAAAATGCAGGTTCCACACGTGGGCACACACACGCTCGCGCTCGTTCTCTCCAGGGCTCCATTCAGCTTTGGGGCGGCAGAGGCAGAAAACTGCACCCCTAGCACAGCAGCTGCAAGGAGAGGAAGACAGGGCTAGATTGTTACCTAAATCTTTCCTTACCAGCAGCTGTCCTTGGCATCACTCTGGGAGGGTGCCTCTTGAATTTGGTGAGAGCTTGGCCAAGTAGTGTTAACAGGAGGCGCCTCAGCCCTTCTCCAAGTGGTTTCTGGCCACTCCAGAATTGGAAGTTTCCCCCAGCTGGTGGGGAATTTCCCTTAGTTTGGTGGGACTGAGCTGGCTGAACCCCCTGCCGTGTCCTGTCCTTATTGCTTTCTTCCCCTCTCCCAGATTCAGCCCCTGTTTTCTGCCCAGTGAGCAGGTTGTGGCATGCTGCTGGTCCTTCACCCCTCTCAGCAGCCTTCTTGTCAAGGAGCGTCCAGGAAGGGCTGAAGCATGACCCTGAACTTGAGAGGGTCCCGAAAGTTAGGGTTGTTTTTGAGAAGAGAGACAAAATATGTTCTAATCGTGTCTTCGGGATGAAATATTTGATGGTCTTTGACATATCCATGGTAGAAAGCTGTTTGCTGTCTTTTAGGACTGGGCAAGGCTGGGGGCCGCTGCCACAGAAATGCCTAAGTGGGTGGCTGGGGCTTCCCGGCTGCTGGCACAGCCTTTGGTCTTAAGGAACCTGAAATGGTTAAAGAGCATCTGCTGTGTCAGCCTATCACTGCAGATGCTTTACGTCTTATTTTTATGTTTGGATCCCATTCTGCATCAGCTCATTTTCTTCCTTGTACCTTCAGTAACAATTCCTACGGCAACAAAAGTAAAATAAATTGGAGGAATATTTCTGCAAGCTGAAGGATCAATATCAATTCAAGGAGGACTTCATAATGACTTTATGTGAGACAGAAATGGAAATACTCTATACTTCTGGCGTGTTTATCTCCAAAATATTTAGAACATTAGTGACAATATAGAAAAGTTTGCTGACTGAGCTGATCAATGGAATGTGAAGGCAGTTTACTTTAAGGCTATTTACTTTCACATGGATTATTTATCTATTAGTCAGTTTGTATTCTACTCAAATGCAGATAGATGGGCAAAATGTTTTCTTGAGCATTACAAACCTACCAAGGGGAAAATCAACCATCTGACTAAAATACACAGGCCAAACATCATCTGGGTGTCTTTACCAGCTATTTGGAGACTGTGCTCTGTAAAATGGTACAAGGTCATATTTAGGTGGTTTTTCATAGGATGTTTCTTTAGGGGATCGCCTAGTCCAAAAGATCCAAATTAATTCCTGCATCAAGATGTTAATATATTGAAAGCAAATTTGGGGATCTGACCAGGATTTTCACTGGTTGCAAATACGTACAACTTCAGGTAAAGGGCTGTTCTTCTAACCCCTGGATTTTTCTCTGAAGCACTCCGTCACGAGGGAGAATGCATTACTCAGATCTGAAGGATACACTTTGTCACAAAACAAGGCCGCCAAAAGTTGTAGGGCCTCCTACCCTTTCACTTACCCCAATCTGAAGGTGGTATAACCTTGTCGACTTAAAGGAATTACTCCTGATTTTCTGCCCATGTTAGAAAAGTCATCCCTCCAATGTATAATAATCTATGTTTGTTGGTTTTCATCATCAGCTCTGAAGGCTAACGTTGTCCTCACAGCACTAACTCCTTTCCATCTTGTATGTGTGCATGTGTGTATATAATATTTATATGTGCATACACACCATGTCCAAACAATAGCTTTGTCTCTTTACTTAAAAAAAAAAAAAAGAAAAGTAATTTAATCATCTGCAGATTTATATGAAGCACATTAGTAAACACGGAGATACTAGCATTTCAGAATTCAAAAAAAGCCCAGCTGTGCTGGTGACTAACCAATACATGAACTGAAGCTCACACTCTGCAAGGACCTTTGGTTGACATTCGATTTTGAACCTGCCAGATGCATTTTTGTGAACCAGGGATACTGCATCTTTAATGAACAAGTCTCTACTCTTTCCCCTGTTTTTAAATACAACACAAGCAGTGTAGCACTAGGCACTGCAATTGTCAAAGACAATTAGACTGAAAGCAGGAAAATTTCACCTCCCTGTCTCAGTGATATGTAGAATGTCGGCAGTATGGGTCAGCCTTGCCACAGAGTTGTGTGAGAATATATGAATCAGTCCTATAGAATGTTAAATATTTATAAAATGGTTCTGTACTACACCAAGGTTGGGAGCACATTCATTCCTTCTTGTTGGTTTGTAATCGAAAAAGAAGCAAAAGTTTATTTCCAGACCTAAACTTTGTGTGGATCTTTTTTCTTTTTTTTTTTCCTTTTTGTTTTGTTTTTTTTTGTTCTCGTGGTTTATATGCGGTTGCTAGAGGCTTTTCATTTCCTTTTTAAAAATATTTTTCATCAGATGTGCGTTCAGACATTTGTTCTTTAAAACCATTTCTACCTCATTGCTACATATTGTACATGTAGTATTTATTTGTTGTCTTTTTTTGAATGTCATGCATTTCGTAAGAAAAAGACTTGTCCTTGAACTTGAACAGTCTACCTCAGAAAGACTGTCTTTACACTGAACAGTATTAACAACCTAAACGATAAGACGCATTAGCGAAGTGTGGCAGGGTAGATAATGCACGAGTACTTGGGATACTGATGGACTTTTAATTGTACTCATAACACAAGACTGCTTAAAGGAACT